>NC_079209.1:29544846-29667346 GCF_026745355.1 Beta vulgaris subsp. vulgaris
ATCTTTAAAACTGAATTTTTAATCTTTAAGAAAATAATATCTTTTAAACAAATTCTTTCTTAAAAATCGGATATTTATTTTCTTCCTTTTTTCGAAAAACAAAATCTTTTACTCAAACGAATTTTCTTTTTAAACTGATTTTATCATTTGAAATTAGATAAAACTAATTTCCTATAATTTAGGCATGACTTACTCAATTGCACTTTTAACCGTTATACTTTTGCACGCCTAAGTCTAGTTCCTTTTATTAACTAAGTTCCTTTAACATATTCGTTTAGTGCCACTTAGTTTTTCCTAACAAAGGAACAAACTCTCATTCTCAAATAAAGGTGCCACTGTTCCTTACCATTCTTACTTTGTTCCTTTACATTGGAACTAGAAATAAAACGCCTAGCTTCTATTCTTTTTGATCCAATGCTTGCTCTAGTATCAACTTATAGAAACTTCTTTACTTAGCCTTTGAAATCCTCTCTTGACTTCTTCCTTGACTTCGTATTGTCCCAGTTCCTTTCATTGATATCTTAAACACCATACACTTAAATAACTTATTAGTTCACTACTTAGCTTGTATCTTTATTTCTTTCTCATCATCAAAACTAGGGTTCAACACTCTGCAATCCTTAATTGATGATAACCACACCTCAGGTCTATTTTAGAAAAGATTCCAGCCCCCTTGAGTTGGTCAAACAAATCATCTATTCTCGGAAGTGGGTATTTGTTCTTGATAGTTACACTATTTAGTTCCCGATAGTCAATGCATAGCCTCAAACTCCCATCTTTCTTTTTCACAAACAGTACTGGTGCACCCCATGGTGAAGAGCTTGGCCTGATGTAGCCTTTCTCCAACAGCTCATCCAGTTGGACTTTTAGTTCCTTCATTTCTGCAGGTGCCATTCGGTATGGGGCCTTAGAGATTGGTCCTGTTCCGGGCACTAAGTCTATGGTGAAATCAAGATCTCTCACTGGTGCATTCCTGGAATCTCGTCAGGAAAAACATCTGGAAACTCACTCACCACTGGTACCTTGCTAGGTTCAACCTCTTCCATTATTTCTTGAACACTACACATAAACAATGGGTACCCTTTCTTTATACAAGACTGTAGTTGCAAGGCAGAAATTATCCGTAGGCCCTTTTGTTTCCCTTCCCTCCTGTAAGTCACCCTAACCTTGTTTGGTCCGGTTAAAATTACTTTTTGAGCCTCACAATTGATATGACCCTTATATTTTCCAAGCCAATCCATCCCAAGGATGACATCTAGGTCTTTCATCTCATACTCAATCAAGTCAGACGGGAATTCTATTCCTGCTATAAGTAGAGGTACCTGCCTATACAACTTAGAACAATGCAATTCTTCTCCTGATGGTAATGCAAAACTGACAGAAATGTATTCTGGACTGACTAGTCCTAGACGTTCACCTAGGGTCCTAGTCATGAATGAATGTGATGCTCCTGAATCAAATAGAACTTTAACAGGCATAGAATTAACAGAAAAAGTACCAGCTATCACATCAGATGTGGCCTCGGCCTCACGACCATTTATTGCAAAGATGCGCCCCTTGGTCTGACTATTTCCATTCCCGTTTCCTGGCTTAGCACTCCCAGATTGTTGAGTAGGGTTTGAGGGTTAGAAGCTATGGTCTTGTTATCCTGGGCAGGAATAGGTGGTTTTCCTTCAGATTTCCAGTAACATTCATACTCACGATGACCTAGCTTTTGGCAATACCTACAAGTCACTGGCTTCCCTTCACAATCTTTTCCTGGGTGGTTCTTATTACACTTCTTACAATGGAACACCCTTTTGGGCCTCTCTCCGCCTGATTGATTCCTTGAAGTCTGATCATTGGTCCTAGCCCCAAGTTTCTTCCATCTCTTCTTTCGCTTCCTCCCTTAAACTTTTTCTCATTCCCCTGGTTCGGGTAGTTCATTCCCTTCTTCTCTTTTCTCCTGAAGAGTTTCCCTCTAGTTCCTTCCCTCTAATCCCATACAAGTGGGCAGCTCTCCCATAAACCTCATCAAGGGTGCTAAAGGTGGCTCCTCCGAGCTTTCCTTGCAAAGATAGGGTCAAGCCTTGCTCAAATCTTTGAGCCTTAAGAGCCTCAATGGGTACTACTTCAGGTGCAAATCTCATTAGCTCTATGAACTTACTGTAGTATTCTGAAATGGACATGGCCCCCATCCTAAGGTTAATGAACTCCATACTTTTCTGCTTTCTTAAGTGTGTAGGGTAAAACTTGGTTCTTAAGGCTTCTTTCAACTCGGTCCACCCAAAATTGCGCTCAATCGTCAAATCATTTTTCCTTTGGCTCCACCAAAGATCTGCTTCCTCCTTCAGATAATACACTGCGTTATTCAGCTTAAGCTCTTCTGGGCAGTTGATGGCATCAAAAAGCTTGTCAAATTCCCTAATCCAGTTTTCAAGACTAGCTGGGTCCTCTTTCCCATTGTAGTAAGGGGTTTTGAAGCAGACACCCTCTTAAATACTTCTCCAAATGCATCTAATTCATTGGACTTCGGGGGTGGGGCGTTTGCAGCTTGGGATAAGGCAGCTGCTATTTCAGTCAACTTTTTCAAAGCAGAATTCAATTTGGCACTATTTCCACCCCTATGCCTTTGAGACATCTTCCTGAGTGGAAAACAATAGGTCTTAACTAAACGAACATATAACAGGTAAACCATCTCATTAATAATAATCAAATTGCATACATGGTTTCTTTATTCGAAAGCAACACAAAAATGATAATAGTAATAATAACCCCATAAAGTTACTACATTAACTTGTCAACTACTGACAATTATTTAAGCCTAACATGAAGATCCTATTCATAATAAATCATAGGTAAGACTCCCTCCCTCCAAATTCTCTTTCATAGGCGGCCGACGACATGGGTGAGTATTCAGGACTCGGTGGCACTTCTTTAAGAGGGTTGGATCGTGCCTTTGAAGTGTTATCTTTAGGAGTTGTAGGTGTATATTCTGGACTTGTAGAGCGAACAGATATGGTAAATATGATGAGATGATGAGGCTTCAGACATAAGCGAATCAGCTATCAGAATTTCTATGGTAGCATTAGATGTAGACTCTAAGTTCCTTTCCCATGTCTTCTCTGCATAGTATAAGTCTCCCACAAATGTCAACATATCAGCTATCCATACCCCTTCATGCACGTGTTCATGCTTATTCCACTCATTTTCATTCAATAGTACATCCTCATATTTCCTAAAAAGATTTTCATACTTTGGAATTCTAGGTAAGTGAATAAGAGTTAGAAGAATTTTCCAAGGGTCAGTCCTCATTTCTCTTCTTCCTTGTGAAACTAAGAACTTGCATAAAGATGAATTCCTTGAATAAAGAATGCTATAGTGTGATAATGCCTCTTAAAATAGGCGGCATCATAGTAAGTA
The DNA here is from genome assembly GCF_026745355.1 of Beta vulgaris subsp. vulgaris. Lineage (NCBI taxonomy): Eukaryota > Viridiplantae > Streptophyta > Magnoliopsida > Caryophyllales > Amaranthaceae > Beta > Beta vulgaris. The sequence goes on from NC_079209.1 coordinate 29,548,249, forward strand.
TCCCTTACAAACTCAAGCATCTGAAATTTAAAATTTAACAAGTAAGCATTTAATTTGCAAATAGTTAACCAAATAAAGTTGCATAACGCAATTTCTTTCTCCTTTTTCCACAAAAGAATAGTCCTAAAAATAATAATGCAACTTGATAAAAATCGGCCTACTATTTAGGTACTCAAAAAAAAAATCAAAGTCTATCATCTTATTCTACTTATGCACATAAAATGCTAAAACTTTTCTTGCCAAAATTATTTTTACAACCTTTTGTTTTTCCAAATATATTTTATAATGAGTACTTGATTCATGATAGAGAATAGTCGGCCAATGAATTTCCCAGGAAAGGGTTGGTTACACGCAACGTTGGTGAGAGCCCAAGCCTTTCCTTGCTAGAAGCATTGACAACCCAAATTATCCAAATCAATCATTTTTCCTCAAATAATAAAATAGATTTTTATGCATAAATAATATAAATATGAAAAGAATGCGAAACTCTCTAACCTATATGCCCATCCTTAAGTCTACCCATTAATTTTAGATTCCAGTTTCATATCCCTAGCTTTTAAACTGATACCACTTTGTAACACCCCCAAATTTCTCCACTTTAAAAACTTATACTTTCGTAAAATACTTGGAGAAACTTAAGGGTATTACCACCAAATATAAATATATTTTGGCAATACTATAACTTGATACAAAAATATGCAGCGGAAACTTCTAACTTTATTTATAAAAATAATATTATTATCCAAAAACCACAATACTAATATGAAAAGTCTAAAGACTACTAAAATAGTGATCTAATTCTAATGATCCCAAAAGGTTCCTCCCATGCATCATGAATCATCAATAGACCTGCAAACTACTCCCGTAAGGAAAGTAGGGCAAAGCCAAAACAAATAGGAAATACGAGTCAGTTGAAATACTGAGTACAATTACGTGCAAGACTTGTAAACTTGTAAATATATAATTCACATACTTTCATAAACATGCTTTATTTCACAATTCTAGTGATAACAAAAGATAAGATCAATCCATTATTAAATTCACGTTAACACCAAAGAATATACTCCTTTAATAATTCCATTAAAAGTGGAAAATAATAATATAAGAACTTAACTTAAACCCCTTTCCTTGATCCGCGGATCCTAAGTGTGCACACCCCCAAGCTAGTATACCTTTATGAATACAAAGACATTGGAGTAACCTTAATGCCAACTAGTGGACTTGGAAGAACCCTTCTTGAACAAAGCCAAGGGTAATTGTAATAAGAATAATAGGGGTAAACCTTTCCTTTAATTCAAATAAAGAATTATGAAAACAAACTTAATTATAGGGAATTAAAAAAGATAATTTAAACTTTTAAAACTAAAACTCATGCTAATATTTTTGAGTTACTCAAAGCCACTGATTTGCAAAAGTGGATTCCTTCATAAAAAAAAATTGGATTATACATGCAAACTAATTTTTTTTATTTACTTTTCTAAAACAAACAAAACAATATTTGGTTGGTTTAGCATATCTACGAGTCACAAAGATAAGAGAAAATACAAGCTTTAATTTTATCTAGCCTAAATATAAGAAGTTTGATTAAACCAATTGCATATACCAATTCATATAATTTATACTAAAACACACATAACTAATGTATACATAATAATTAAAGATCAAGCCACGTAAACGTACCTTGATAATTCACGAAAAAGAAAATCAACTAGTAAGGGAATGTTAACGAGCAAAATCCTCCTATTAATTATAAACTAGTTCTAATCAAAACGATGAACAATATATGAACTCTAAAAGAAAATTATGCTAACTAACTAATTATAGACATGATTCATGCTCAAACAATTAAAACATGTTTTTATAAAACTCAAAAAGATCAAAAAATAGGAATTAAAACAACTTTTAAAAAATAGAGTACTTACAAAACCTCCCGCTAAAACTCCTCGGTGAAAAACTAAAACTACTCAAAGAGACCACTCACTTTAGGGAAAAATTTATAAGGAACTCTCAATATTTTTTGTGAAGAGAAAGTGAAGGATTAGAGGGGTATTTATAGTGTAAACTAGGGTAGAAAAGAGGTAAAACTTTCCTAAATTATTAAAATTAGGGCAAAAGAATTTAAAAAATTTTGCAACATCCTACAAAGCTGTCGTGCAGCAGCTGTAGAATGCAGCAATAATATTTTTTTGTTTTTTTTTTTGTTTTTTATAAAAACTCTTCCCTTTAAAAATTCTTTCCTAAAATCAATTTTGTTTGATTTTAAAGAGATTGTTAAATCTTACTAAATCAATTAAAATCCCATACTTTCTAACTCAATATAAATCTCATAAAAATCTGATTTTATAAGATTTAACAAAATATTTTAAATATTTAAAGTTTTCGATTTTATTTAAAAGAAATCGATTTTTTTCAAAACGACACCTAAAAAAAATCCGAAAATTACATACTAAAATGTATAATCTAATTTTATTACCCAAAAATGAATTTTGGATTTTATAAAATTATTTATCAAATATTTGTTTAAATAAGTAATTAAATAAATAAGATAATGACAAGAGCAACTACTGTTAAAAATCACTAAAATAACCTTTAAAATTCAAACTATATTTCCCTCCAAATGGTTCCCTCCAATGTGATTTTAAAATAGTTTGAAATGAGTTTTGAAGATAATTTTTTTTTTTTAATAATCTCAATAAATGCCTAAAAATACGGGGTATTACAAATTTAATTTGGATATGTTATTCAAGTGGACTAAATTAATTAAGCTAGGCTAATCATATTTATTTTAGCTCAATAATAATTAATTCATATTAATTGTAAAACACTAATAAATTTTAGTGTCTGCAATAATCAAACATTCACAACTTTATTCTTTTTTTATTTTAGGATTGAATAAGTGATCATACGACTTACAACCAAGATTAATTCCTTCTTTAATCTAATCCTTCTTAATTGTTGAACCTAGCCAACAACCAACTTACCTTTCAAAGGTATACGGCCCACAGTCCTCATAAAGTAGTGAAAATAATAATGCAAGGAAACACATGATTCAATCATGATCCAACTAATAGATATATTAATTCCCCCATGTGAATAAATAAATAAAATTTCCAACCAACATCCTTGCATCAATATTCTATACAAAGGTATAAATCTCATAATTAAATCTCATACTTAACATGTTCGCACACAGACATAAAATATGAGAAATCCAATCATAATAGCAATCATATATGAACTCACAAAGTTCCTATACGTTATATTACATAACTTTCCTTCCTAAAATCATGATACTACATCAAACAACACATAGGTATGTACGTACCTTGTGTAAACAAATTGATAGGCTATTTTAACAACTTTAAAAGTCGCCTACAGAGAAATCTCCTGAGAGAAGAATGTCATCAATTAAGTGTTTTAGAAGCATAATATAATAATTAGAACATATATATAATTAATATATATCTCCAAGTTCACAAATGGATCATTGACCCCCGAATGACAGCTACTAGGAGTGACTGGAATGTGAGGAGTTGGTACTTGAAAACCTAACTGCGCCGCAAAAGCCATCAACCTTTCTTCAACTATTGATTCTATCTTCGAGCTCATCTCTTCCATCGTCTGGTCTCTAACTCTTTGGCTCACTCTAGCCTCTAACGCCTGCATCTCCTCATCATCCATGCCCCTACCCTTGCGAGCAGTACTGCTCTGATCAGGATCTCCCCAAACAGATGTAATCCCAATGATACGCCCAACTATTAACACACGCCCAGGTCGGTCTTTCCTCTGCAAAGCATGTGATAGAACTTCATCCATCCGACCTGGAATAAACTCTCTAATTTCTTTCCTTTTCCAATCATCCTGCGTCGAAGTTAAAAAAATCATATGATTAGTAGAATACGAGTAATTAGACAAGAAAATGTTATAAACTTTGAGGAATGCTTACAATGGACTCTTTTATCTTTTGTGTTTCTTCATTAGGCAAGAAGCAATTTCCATCCTTATCTTTTTTCGATCTCACGAGAATTCATGGCAATGTTCGATCTGACAGGGTGGAAATCATTGACAATGTCTTACTTCCAAACATTCCCAATACGGAAGGTCCCAAAACTTAGATCTCTTATTGTATAAGTTCTTTAGGACTCTTTTGAAGGGCTTGCCAAAAATTGTTTCAATATCCTCTACCCTCTTAGAAACCTCTTTTCCACGTAAGGGTACAGGGGCTTCTCTCATCTCCACTTTTCCGTTGAACAACTTATTCTTCTTACGGAATGGATGATCTAAAAGGAAGCTATGCACGATAATGCAGGTATACATTCTTCCCATAATGATGTAACCGCTTATCAATCATATCCTCATCACAAATAGGGCATGCCTTTGCTCCTTTAACTGTATACCCTGAAAAATTTCCATAAGCCGGGAAATCAATAATCGTGAAAAATATCCTGGCATGCAATGTGAAGTCAGTTTTCGCATACGCATCGAACATCGAAACACCTTCATCCCACAATAATTTCAGATCTTGAAGGAGTGGGTCAAGATACACATCTATGTCGTTTCCGGGTTGCTTAGGACCCGAAATAAGAAGCGATAGCGATAATAAATTTAAGCTTCATACATAACCAGGAGGGAGATTATAAATTGTCAGTAGAACTGACCAAGTGCTATGTTGGGTACCTAGTGTGCCAAATGGGTTCATCCCATCTGTACAAAGTCCAAGCCTAAGATTTCGAGGTTCTTTACCAAAATTGGAAAACTTTCGGTCGATATTTCTCCATTGCGGACAATCGGCCGGATGTCTAAGCATCCCATCTTTCTTCCTCTCGTCCGTATGCCACCTTAATAATTTAGCATTATTTTCATACGAAAATAAACGCCTAAATCTCGAAATGATTGGAAGATACCAAAGAACCTTCGCCGGAGTTTCTTTCTATCTCATCCCCTCATCATTATTCTCCTTTACCTTGTATCGAGACTTTCCACACCTAGGACACTCACGCAAATCCTGGTACTTGTTTCGATACAACACACAATCATTTTGACATGCATGTATCTTCTCATATTCCATACCTAATGGACACGATAGTTTCTTTGCCTCGTAGGTAGAGTTGGGCATTTCATTCCCTTCAGGTAGCAATTCTTGTATAAAAGTGAACAACTCACTTAGACTTTTAAGTGTCCACCTATGCTTCGATTTCATATTGAACAATTTGAGGATGCCAGAAAGTTTAATGAAATTCGTACACCCCGAATACATAGGTTTGTCCGCTGCACTTAAAATACTATCATACATATGCGGCCAATCGGTTCCTTCATCCTCCAAATTGCGGAACATATCATCTACCCTATCGTTTTCATCATCTACCCTATCATTCTCATTGTCATCATCTCCTTCAACCTCAATGTGATAACATGCAAATCATCACACAAGCTAGTGGAGCTCATACCCAGATCGTAAAACTCTCCATGCCATGTCCACCTAGTATAGTTACTTCTAAACCCAGCGACAAATCAAATGATCCTTAATTTGATCCATATCACGATACCCCCTTGAGTCATTGCAATCACAACAAGGACACAAGACTAACTTTGACCCACTCTGCGATTGATGTTCTAACGTAACTCTGATAAATTCATCAACCCCTTGTAGAAATGTCGCAGAAAATCGATTACCATACATCCAGTTTCGATCCATATTCATACACTAGAGACACCAAACAAGAACACAATCGATCACTCATTCAAAGTGGCTTATCAAATGCAGTCATGACCATTTGGGTCCTTATCACTCCAACCTAACCCATCCTTGAGTTTCTCATCTCACTAGTGAATGAACTTTTGTTTTTCAATTCTAATTAAGAAAAATCTGGTAACACTTCAGTACAGTTCTCCAAGTACACGATGAAGATAGTAGTTAAACTATCAACATATGTACCCAAAGAACGCTTAGGAAAATGAGCGGGATCTTTCTTAGAATCGAAAACCAAACATTCATTCACATCCTAAGTGAGATAAGAAACTCAAAGACAGTCCCAAACCGAGGACTATTCAAGACTTACTCCTAATGAGTAAGCCTCGAACGGGTATCTAGGCAAATGATGCACATTGCAATAAAACAACACAAACCAATCCATTTTTTTAGATTTCCCTCCACACCCCAAAAATTTATGTCCATATAGGTTTGTTTATGATTCAACTTATACTTTCCCAATCACATAATAACCAGATAATTCACATAAACAAATCCACAAATCCAAACTAATGGTTACGTTAACGTAAATAAAAATTACAAAAGGTATAATACATACCTCTGTTCTCAAGGAGCAGCGAAGACAAGCACAAAGACGTGAGCTTGGAGAACCGAAAAACCGACAAGGACTAAGGTGGCAATTGAAGTACAATGTAAAGGAATGACATAAGTTTCAAATTCTAAAGTAAGCATTCAAGAATTCTAAATCATAATCGAAACACATAATTCTAAAGAGAGCATTCAAGAATTCTAACTCATAATCGAAACACATAATTCTAAAGTGAGTATTCAAGAAACTATACACTACACAAACTATACAAATTCAAATTCATAAGCTACGAACATCCTAAATTTATTCTCAAAATTATTACACACATGTTTATCATGATTTTTCTAATTTTAACCCCTTAACAAAAATTAGAACTAAGATTATTCAAAGCAACCCTTAAAATAATTTTAAAAATTACATACATTGTCGATGGCAAGTGAGAGAGAATGAGAGTGATTAATATACATTAATACAAAAAAAATTAAAAAAATAATCCGAATTACATACATTGCCGGCGGCGGGATCAACGCCAGCAACTCAGTCTGCGGCGGCGGTAGGTCGGTGTAAACGATGACAAGTGAGAGAGAATGAGAGTGAGTCGGACCGAGAACGAGAGAGAGAGTGCGAATCTTCAACCGACAGAGAGTGAGTCGGACCGAGAATGAGAGAGAGAGTTCGTCGGAGATGCAACGTTGTCGGTGAGGGTGAGGGAACGCCGGCGAGATAATGCCGTTGAAGTGGGGCGAAGTAGGGCGGAGAGGCATCGAGAACGAGAGAGAGAGAGAGAGATAGAGAGCGAATCTGCAAGAACGAAAGTTGCCGGAGAAGCGGAGGTCCCCGGAGAAGCGAAAGTCGGGTTGTGCGTCGAGTGTGCTGCAGCCAGCGGTGAGTTGTGGCGTAAAGTGTTGGGAGGGTGAGCCTAGGGGTTGTCGCAGGAGAGAGAAAGGGAGTTGTGCGTCGAGTGTTTTGAGTTAGGGAAAATAATGTCGTTAGGAAAATAAAACTTGGGTCCTAAGTGATTTACGTCGGACGGAACCCAGGGGTCGGACGCACATTGCTCATTTGCAACGCACACTCTATACGGTGCGACGCAGATAGTGAGAAGTTTTTTTTCCACCAGGTACACGCTATATACATCCTTTACCTCATACACTTTTTTCTAGTACCAGCTACTGTCATTGGATAGCTCGTACTCCCACCAATTTCTACCTTTCACATAAATTCACTGATCCATTTTTTTTTCCACAAATGGTTCTTCCTAGTTGCCACTGCTCATACATACCTGTCCATAACTGCTATTTTCCAAGTTTGAATATGCCTGACCCCCATACACTAGCATACCTTGGAACACAAATATGAGGCCAAACCACTTTCTTAGGCTTATGACTAAACTGACTACCACTCCAAAGAAAGGCTCTACAAATGCTCTCAACCTTCCTCCAAAACTTCCTTGGTCAGATGAATACTTGATCCCAGTAAACATGGATGCTCATCGAAACAGAATTAACTAATAATAACCTCCCCTGGTAAGATGATACTCTAATAAACGTAGTCATATTATTAATGAGACTTATACACTCCTTTGCAGCTATCCTCTTATGGCAATTTGGGACTTCCATGTTTCTAAAAGGTAATTTACCCATCCTGAAGCCAGACTCATCCAAAATCATCTAAAAATCCTTACTCTTCATACCAGCAGTATACACCTCAGATTTTTAATCATCAACATCAAGTATTGAAGCCTCAAAAAGCGTTCAAACCCCATAAGCAGAGTATAAACTAACACAAAATCACATTTACTACATAAAATTACATCATCTACAAAGTAAAGATGATTTAACTTGACATCAGTACATCTAGGATAAAATTTAAACTCAGGTTTCTCTCCAACCACTTTCGAAGTCCTAGTCATATACTCCATACACATTACAAATAAGAGAGCAGAGATTCGATCACCCTGCCTTAAATCTTTTATCCCCTCAAAACAACCAAATAAAGTACTCCCTCTATCCCATAATAATGATCTGAACATGTTTGTCCCAAATTATTTGGAACACTTCCATTTTTAACATGATCCCACTATTAATATATTATTTCTTTTCGCCACATTCAACCTTTTATAAAAAAAAAGTTACACAACTTTCTCTCACCCCTAATAAAAAGTCTCCCACCAACTTCTGTCACATCTACTTTTTCAATAAAATAACATTTGATAACAACGGTATAACTAATCACCTTAATATATGCGTCCCACTAAGTGTTTAGATCTTTATGGGACAGAGGGAGTATCGTTCACCATCAATGAGACTTTGGGGGGGAGCACTCATGTCCACCAGCATCCTAGGAAATTTCAGTGCTTCTAACATATCTTCACATAATCCATGCTTTTTCCATATCATCCTGATGATACACCCTAGAAGTGTAAATAAAATATCGCCAAAATTAGTCTTTTGTGGTTAACGAATCAATATAGATAAACTTTACAATGCGTAAACATATTTTTTGGTTGTTTAATTGCATAAAACTAGACATCAATCGTATGAAGTAGAGGTCATCTATTATAAATATCATAATCAACATGTTTCACACAACGACATAAAAAATGCAAATCCAACTTAATGGAAATCACTTATGAACTCAAAATAGTTCCTATACATGATACCACATAATTCTTATCCTTAGAATCATGATAATAATCCAATCAACACATAGGTATGCACATACCTTGTGTAAAAAAATCGAGTGGCCACTTTCACAACCTTAAAAGTCGCTTAAAGAGAATTCTCCACCTAAAACAACCAATATAAATCCACAATCAATCCTTTAGGAACATACAGCAATAACAAAATACTTTAAACTCTTCTTAAAAGTGTTTAAAAACCTTTCCCATTATTAAAACTTAAGTATTAAAGCCTCCTAGTATAGTACTACTATACTAGTTGTCAAAAATTCACAAAACTCATGTTTTAAAATCATAAATCTCCGTGAACAATACTCTTTTAAAATTTCTAGCAACATATTATATATTAAAACTATTTTAAAACATGCTTAAACATATTTAAAATCATAAAAACAATCAATCTCATAAACTATAACATACTACTATGATTTTCCAACCTTTAAAACCCTAAAAATCCATGCTTTGATAATTAAAAATCCAATTCCAACATAATAAGTAAATCTGAAATTTAATTTCTTCAATACATAAATTAATTATATAATCTTAGATTCATAATTAAATCATCAAACTATAACTTCTAAACATAATCATATTGAAACAAATTAAATCTTAAAAACATAAACTTTGCATTGAAGATAACTTGAAGAGCAAGAAATTGACCAAAGCAAGAAGAGAAGAAAGGAAGCTCACGACACACGGCGGCGAAGAAAAGTGCAAGATAGACAAAAGAAAAGAGAGAAGAAAAATAAGGAGAGGCCAAAAAATCTTGGGGAAAAGGAGGAGAGAGAAAATAAAGTTGTGTGGGAAAAAGTGGGATTTATGGGGGTTTTTATAGCGTCCCCTTGTGGGCTTAGGAAAAGGTGATTAAGCTTAAATAGAGTTCAATGATTGATGAAATTAGTGTTTGGATTCCCTATACCCAATTAGGAGTCTTTTCTTGGTCCAAAAAGTGTTTGACTTCCTCATACCCAATTAGAAATCTTTTTCCAAATTCAAAAAGTGCTTTAAGCTTTTCAAATATTTTTCAAAGCATGTCTAGACAAAATACTTTAACTTCTTTAAATCATTAAAAAAATTCTTTTGACTTTCAAATAGTCAACCTTTGAAAAAATAAATCATTTAAATACTAAAATTTATTTAAATATAAATAACTATATAATAAAATATATTTATAAAATTCATAATTTTATGGAGGATTACAAAAAGGGGCAATATGTTGGCAATGGTAGGATCCAAAAGAAGATTAAATATAAATTTCACCAAGGAGCATCAATCTATCAAGAGAAGTTAGGCAATCAATCTAAGTGCTAGAATAAAATTGTGAAATAACGTTGCTTGTTGTATTATTGCTCGTATAGCTTATAAGAGTACAAAATATTCAGAGGAGAAGAAGTAAAATAGATTGTAATGAGATGCCTTATACTTGGTTGCATAGTGTTCTATTTATAATGGAATAAACATAGCTAAGTTACTGTCATTGGTTGTTATGAATGATAGATATTCCAGCTGAAGATCCCTTTAATTATGGCGAGCTTCTTCCTCATTTATCTCAACAGCACAACGAGTCGTGATTTTATTCAACGCGTATTATTACCATGTGCTTGTCGGTCATGTAGAAGAAATATGGACATGCCCATGCTATGGACACGTCGCCAAAACTGGTCAGGTACAATTTGATTTTTACCGCTTAACAATTTGCCCCTAATTTTGCTTGGGAATTGCGCTAGAAATTTCAAAAAGTAAAATTACAACTTTCCACTGCCCACATGATTTAATATTGTGCCTTGGAACAAGCACAATAACTGTTGTAGGTCTCTTATTTCAACAAAAAGTAACCATCTCCATCATTACACTTCCCCCTAACCGCTCATTTTTACAGCGCATTTGTTAAATCACACACGCCACTTTTTCAAATGCACTTTCCTCCTATCTTTTGAGTTCTCCAGGTAAGAATTCTCTCAGTAACTGGTCCTTTTTGCCATTTTTTACAGTTCTTCCTTAGTCCTTTTCGCTCTTTTTTCACAATATGAAAGAAAATCTTTGCTTCCAGAAAGAGGGCCCAGGAGGTTTATGTTTCTTCCACCTCTTCTTCTCACAAAAGCAAATATGATCTTCTTCTTTATGACATTCTTGACCCTTCAAATTCCAAACTAAACTCTCTATGCACCTCTGATGTCGAAAAATTGGTTAAATATGGAATTCTTCCTCCCTCTACTATCTTTCTCGCACCTAGTAAAAATGAAATTGGTAGCTGGACCAAACCTGGATGGTCCTGCTTCTATGAGTACCCGTTCTTGAATGGAGCTTCAATTCCATTTTCTCCCCTAATCAAAGCTTTCCTTACCCACTTAGGGGTCTCTCCTTGTCAACTAATACCCATTGTTTGGAGATTTTTAGTTTTTGCTGACATCTTGGTTGAAATATTAGGGTTCGATTTTCCTTGGGAGATTTGGCTTACACATACACTGTTAAAATCTGGGGAAAAGGCAGGGTTTTGTCCACCAAGACGAAACATCATCCTCTCATCTGGAAGACGGAAAAGCAGGGTAGAGGGTGGATGATGACCAAATACTTTTTTGTGGAGATATATTCCTTGGGAGAAGAAAATGGGTGGCTTCTTTCTAACTAGAAGTTTAAGGGTAAGAATAGTGAATTTGTGTTTTGAATTTTGATGTTTGATTAACTTTTTTCACTACATGTTTTTCCACATATTTTCTCTTGAGGACGTTGAGATTGACGAAGAATACGCCAAGAAGAAGACCAAGGCTATCTTGGATCTTGATTCTCGATGAGGAGGGGAGAAAATAGATTTTAAAACTTGTCGCTCTGATTGACGTAGAGGACACCTAGACCAGCGATCCATCCACCGCCAACATGTCTTCGGGTAACCATACTTCACACTTGTTTGCAAGATAAAAAAAACTAACATGACATAAAGGGGCTCACTTCTTGCATTTTCCTGAACAGAAACCTCCAAAAGTGCTAAAAATCCTCAAGGAATTGTCCACCGGGGACATAATTAAGCTTTGAGCTGCCAAGAAGGCTAAGACAACGTATGATGCTCCTATTACAAAAGACGCCAACCCTGCTGACTCTAGATTCACTCCAAAGAGCATGCCTCCACTGTCAAGTATGTGACTCCTTCTCCTCAAACCTCCACTGTTGCTACTGGTTAGAGGCTTCATGTGCTCAATATGACCTTCCCTAGAGACTATCACAATGAATTCAACTATCTTTATTTGCTTTCATAGAATTGTTACATTAGTTAAGTTAGTTAATTACAGTAGTTTATTTTAACTAAGGGCTCAAAAATTCAGTTGTAATTCATTCACTTAAGGTCCAAGTAGATGAGTTGTCATAAGTTGTAATAAGGGAAGGCTTAGGCGTGTGATTTTAGTAAGATTTATAGAAAGTTTTGAAAAGCTTTCTTAAATCAAGTGTTTCCTTAAATTCTTGCTAGATTCTAAGCTTTGATTTAGAGTAAACTTTCCTTATTTCTTACTTAGGAAATTTCGTCATGTGATGTACTTGGAGAGCAACTTGCATCTTCTATTATAAATAAAAGGCGCCTATCCTCCTAAAGAGGTAGAGTTAATTTTGAGAATTTGTTAGTTTTGCTTATTTTGGTTGTTAACCAAAACCATACTTGTTGCGACTTATATTCATCTTTTAATTGCGATTAGGAAGAGACCCTCTAATCCTGCGAGAATCAAGAGTACTATCCTTGTTTTTACTTCTTATTTTCAATTTTCATTCATAAAACACCATAAAAATGCCACTTAGAATTAAGGGTAAACATTGTGAATTTTGGACATCAAATTCATATCAGTTGGTAACACAACAGTGTGGTTGTGGAGGCGCGTGATGGAGTGTGCAATCTTGGATTGAGCTGCAATTTGTTTTGGTAACCTTAGACATCGCGACGTTAGTTATTTCAAAATTTTACGGAGATCCGATTAGTAACGAAGGAAGAGTGATAAAAAAACTTCGATTAGTAACGAAGGAACAGTGATCAAAACATTCATAGAATTTCTGGCAGATTCGAGCAATTTTCAAGTAAAATTTCGGCAATTGTTTCTCCTAGAATATAACAAATTTTTGAGTGTTTCTTAGATTCAAATTGGACTAAATTTTGTCTAGTTTACTGCTGGAAAGTTTGAAAATTTTTGAAGAACTTTTGCTATTTAGTCGAACACCTTTAAGATAATTGATCAAAATCGAACTATTCCTGACCAGTTCTGGGAGAATTAAAACTGCAAATAATTTGTTGGGTATTTGTTTATGAAATTTTGGTCGAGTGTTTAATACATATAGTGCTAGGTCCTATAACAATGTTGTGAGGTTTCGAGACATAACGACTTCACATAAAGCAATTACTTTTGATGCAAAATTCTGGCAGTTTTTCGTCAGTTTGGAATCTATGAGTTCAAGTGGATGGAGACATGAGTTACAAGTGAGTTTTTAAAGACTTGAATGAGGTTAACAAAATCATAAGCTTCCACTAACATTTGAAGAGAGATTAGCACATATTCAAAGGAATTGTGATGTTTGACGGAGTATGTGGTGTTGGATGATTGTTGGGGTTCGACTTTGTTCTTTCCTCTACTCTTGTTATTTGTAGTGAGGACACTGCATATTCTAGCTTGGGGGAGGGATATTATATCCTTTATTTGCTTTCTAGTGTAGATTTTATTGCTTTTGTAGGATGTTGCACGATTTGTACCATTCATTAGGAGTGGAATTTTACGTGTAAGAAAAAAAAATTGTATTGCTTTCTTAGTTGCATTAGCATATTTCATCTCATATTATATTTCATCTTATTTTAGTTACATCCATAAGATTACTGCTAAAACTTTTTGAGAACCTTGTTGATATTTTACTACATTTGTTAAGTGTCACTCATCTTGTTCATGATACTTCATAGCACGATTATTTTGCAACTGATTGTTAGTGGTAAGATTGATTTATCTCTCTCTGACTCGATTTAACATTACTATGCATACACCTTAATCTAAGTGAGCTTTTGTACCTATAAACTGACGTATATGTGCCAGTTCTGTACTTTCATGTGTGATTAGTTCCTCATTGTTGCATTAATCTTGACTTTGACTTGCTACTCCTTTATGTTTGATAGTGCATACATTTTGATATGATTGAGGCATTTCATTTGATGATCTTAGCTCCAGAATTATTCTTATTTTCATATTATCCTTCCTCTAGCCCTGCTGAGCCTTTTCTAACTTTGTTTGATTGATACCTACATTACAAGCCATTGGCCTCATTTGATTCTTGTCCCAAGCCTAGCTTGGGGGAGCAAGTATTAGTTTCAATTTGGTTTGTACTGAATTGAAGTGCTCTATTTGTGGTTTAGAAGGATGGAAAAGTATGTTTAGTGAGCTTTGAAATTGAATTGAAAGTATGAAAAAAAAGGTGAAAAATGAAATGAAAAAGAAGTGAAAGAGTTGTGAATAAAGTGAAATAAAAAGGGTTATGATTAAATTTCTTGAGTGAAAAAGGTTGTTGATTATATTTGGAGATTGTTGGTTGTTGCATGGAGTTGTTGTGACCTTTCTTGGTCATTTTTCAGTCATATGATGCTTCCCCATCTTGGTTTTTCCACCACAATTCCCAAACTATTTTCTATACCTTTGACCTCAACCCCATTACAACCCATAAAAGTCCTCTTGATCATTATGTATTGTATTGTTGAGTATTAAATGAGCCAAAAAATCAAAGTTAAAGAGTATTGGTTCATCTGAGTCGACTTATTTAGGCTGAGAGTCACTATTTAACCCTTAAACACATGACAGATTTGAGTGCACATAACTGTAGCGAGGTATGTCGGGTTTTGTTAAATCCAGCTTAGAGGAGATGGTTTGTGGTATGATTGGAAAGTCGATTGCGATACATGATATGCTATGCGGCTTTGTTCGAGATCGTTTCGATGCTTGGTTTATGTAGTGATTATATCTCTTATGTTTTCAATTGAGTGTTTAGCCCTGTTGTAGTCCTATATTGTAGGTTGTCTAACTTTTCCGATGTCTATGTATAATTGCTTGAGGACAAGCAATGGTTTAGCTTGAGGGAGTTCGATAAGTCATATTTATATATAGTTTTTAGGTGCATTTAGGTTGCATTTTAGAGCATTTAGTTTCATATTTAAGTTTATTATTGCATTATATTCTTAAGCTATATTTTTTTACTCCTATTCGGCATGTTTTCTTATTTTTGATGAATTTCAGGCATTGAGGACGTATTTGGAGTATGATTAGCTAAACTTGAGGATTAGAAGCACTTGGAAGGAAGCTACAGTGCATAAGAATTGTTTGCATACTTCATAGTACAAGTTTGAGCTAAAACAAAGTGGAAAATCATTAGAAGAAATGTGAAAAATGAGTCACGTCTACTCTTCTGATCATAACTTTTTATGTACTTATTTAAATCGAGTAATTCTAGTAGATTTGGAAACTAGACTTGAAATATATTTTCAACGATAGGTGGCACGCCCCGAGGAGACTTCTATTCAAGGGGTTATGCCTTTCGGAAGATTGCACTGTTTCTGCTAGAATATACCACGCGTACGCGTGGTTTACTAATTCGCCCATTAATGATTTATTTAAGACTTTCCTTATCTTATAAATTATTTTCCCAGTCATATTAGGTTATTGAATATTATTTGGATTAGTTTTAATTCTTTCTCTCTCTCCTCACTAGTGGAAAAAACCTCATCTGTCACTTTGTAATGGATACGGTTTTAGAAAAACCGCATCAGAAAATCAATTAAAAAATAGAAAGGAAAGCTGAAAAAAAAATCTGATGCGGTCCTCTTGTGAACCGCATTAGATTAAAACAATTGATGCAGTTTTTAAGAATCTGATGCGGTTCTAGGACCACATCAGAGTTTCTTAAAAAAAAACGCGCGACCCATTTCCCTCCCTTACAACCCTAGCCCACATAACTCTCCCTCACTCAACCCTAATCTTCCTCACTCCTCATTCATTCACGGCGCACTCTCCTCTCCCTTACTCCTCTCACCTCTCTCCTCTCTCGTTCACTTCGTTTTCTCGTTCTCAAACACCACCACCACACATCTGTCGTTCTCAAACACCGCCAAACACCAACGCCACCAACGCCAACAACAAACACCAACGGCAACGCCACCAACCCCAACAACGCCAAGCCACAAAACCAACGCCACCAACGCCAACAACCACGAAGGAAAACGACAGCGATTTTTTTCCGAAAAGCCCATATCTAGTCTTCACCTCCTCGAAACGCCAACCACCACCCACACATCACGGTTTTTTTTCGTTTTTAAGTTGAATTTGTTAATTTCGTTTGTATAATTTCATTTTTCGTTTGTATAATTTCATTTTTCGATTGTATAATTTCAAATCTAGTCTCATTTTTCATTTTTTTTTTTTAATTAGTTTATTTTCTGTAATTTCTGATTGGATTAATTACTTTATTTTTTTTCATTTGATTAGTTACATCTAGTTTTTTTTCGTTATTTTTACTTTTAGTTCTATAATTTCTGTAATTTTCGTTACTTCTCGTTATTTTTGTTATGTTTTTAGTTCGTTTTTTCATTGCTGAATTGGAATGCAACGAGGAATGCAGCGTTTTTTTTCATTTTTCATGTTCTGTATTTTTTTCATTGTTGAATTGGAAGTATGTTTTTAGGCTGTTATATGCAATTTTTTAGTTTCGTAACTTTTGTGGTATTGAAGTGGTTGCAGACCTGCAGGGTGCAGGTCTGCAATTTTTTTTTGGACATAAATTGTAGAATCTGATGCGGTTATATCAGAAAACCGCATCAGTTAATGTGATTAACTAATGCGGTTTTCACTAAGAACCGCATCAGTAAGTCCTTTCTGATGCGGTTTTGGACAGCATCAGTAAATGGTTGTAAGCTGCTGCGAGCCCACTTGATGCGGACTAAAACCGCATCAGAAAGGCTGATTTTGACCGCATCAGATGGGGTCTTTTCCACTAGTGCCTCCTCCGCTCTCACCTTATTTTGCGGATTCTAGGTTTTAGTTTTCTCTCGTGTCTTTAGTTGTAAACCCTAGTTTTTATTTATTCATTAGTTCATGAATTATATTAGTTTCTTTCATTGATTTCTTTAATTATGTGTTCTTTTATAGATTTAGATTTCATTATTTATTTCATGATAGAGTAGTTTTTTATTTCTTAGGTTTGGTAATCCATGTTTATATGATATGATCATTGATTGATAATTATTCATGGTTTGATTAGTTATTGATTTCTCTAATTGATTAATGTTTTATTGTTAATCTTACAATCTGATCAATTGTCTGATTAAATATTACTAATATCGATTCATAGATCGAGATATAGTAATCTTTAGAGGCTTACTTACAATTAGCAAATCTGATTATGTTGAGCGACCGTACTAGCATTTGTTGATTTGAGAGCGTTAAGTCCCGACCGTAGGATTAACCTGTGCTCTAGATATCTGATTCACTGACTTATTGATGATATTTTGATAGATTATAGTTATAAACATGGTGAACCATTACCTTATATCCTTGTTAGTTTGATTTTCGTAGTTTGATTAGTTTAGAATTTTAATTCAAATATTTGTTATCTTGTTTAGCTTCTCTATACCTTAGAAAGTAGATTAAAACGACCATCTCTCCGTGGGTTCGACCCTACTTACCCTACTACATTGTAAGAAGGTTTTGCAGAAATTATTTTTGACATGTGTACGACAGCCTATCATTTATCTATTCTACGCGACGCAGATGAGGTGTACTTGTACGTGAATTTAAAATTCCCCTTTCCTATGAATTTACAACTTATTTCCCCCAAACCCTACAAGTTCTTCTCTCTCCTCACCCACCCAACTCCCCACACCTCATTCTCTCTCATCCTTCTTCGACAAACCAGATCTCCGTCACTCAACCACCGACAGCAAAAAGACCCCACTTCTCAACCGCCATGGCGAGTTGTTTTTGGTCGAAGCCATCGCCACATCATCTCCTTCTCAACTTACCTCAGGTGGACGCAAATCAATTTCAGAACATAATTTTTTGTTTCCTTCAAATCTAGAGTGAAGTTTTTTCCTTTTTTATTTTATATTTCATTCCATTTTTCATTTATAATTTGTATAATTTTTTGTTTTTTTGGGTTGGAATTAATCTGATTTCAATCATGTTTTTCTTTGTGGGTTGTCTTTAAATTCGTTGATATTTTCTACGCGGGTCAATGCCACCGCCTATTCATGCGGACCTTTAATTCTTCGATTTTCAGGTTTTTTTGGTTCACCTTTCATTCTGAATTTCTTTGTTTTTCAAACCTTTTGTTATTTCACTATTTTGATAATGACATATAATTAACGTTTACATGTTTTTAGTTTATTATTTCGGTTTTTAGTTTATTATGTTAGAAGTAATTTTTATATGTCTTAGAT
Organism: Beta vulgaris subsp. vulgaris; assembly: GCF_026745355.1. Classification (NCBI taxonomy): domain Eukaryota; kingdom Viridiplantae; phylum Streptophyta; class Magnoliopsida; order Caryophyllales; family Amaranthaceae; genus Beta; species Beta vulgaris. The sequence continues at coordinate 29,566,664 of NC_079209.1, forward strand.
TTATTTTTCTGTTTTTGTTTATTCTATTTTGTGTGATTTATTCTTCCTAGTTTTAATTAGTTTAGTTATCTTTAGATTTCACAAATAACATGTTAAATAACTTATGAAGAATTGATTAAGTGTTTAATCAATATTAGGTTGTTTATAACTTATTTGTGATATCTGGTTAATATTATGGATCTAACAATTTTGAATATATTAAGGTTCCATAATATTGTGTTGAGTTAGTGTGTGTGCAGCATCTTTTGGTTGCCTACAATCTAGGAGCCGCAAATCACTAACCTAAGCATGCGCTTAAAATTGGAACGTTGAGGTAGCTCCTACATTTTAGGAACCACAACAACCACTCTATCTTTAAGGCGTGTGAACGTGGATAAGTGGCTACGTTTAAGGAAGCCAAGTGCCAACGGAATTATCAACGGACATATTGTGGAGAAGTGGCTGAAGCTACGTGTGAAAGTGGAGAAGATCTTGAGAAGATCATGGTGAAGAATTCAAGGAGAAAACGATCTCTACAAATATAGTTTTTGTAATGGTCTCAAAATATACTTTCAGAATTTTATGTAATATTCTTAGAGAAAGTAAATTTGGTTTTCTTCTTCTTAGAAATTGATGTATTATAGATTGGGTTGAGTGAATCCAAGTCTGTAATCCTTTTGAGAGAAAAAGAGAAAGAGAAAGAGAAGAGAGAAAGAGAAAAGACTTTGAGTAAAGTCAAGGGAGAAGTCAACTTTTCAGGGGGAACAGGCTGACAGGGAACCAATTCCTAGAGGAACAGAGTTGGTCCGAGTTTAAATTGTACAAAAGAGAGTCTTTTGGCCTAAAAGTTATTAAAGAGAATTGAGTAAAAATCTCTCGTGGTCAAGGTTTTTCTTCCTATTGGGCCTAGGAAGTGTTCCTTGTAAAAATCTCGTGTTCCTAGTTCTTTCTTAATTCATGCAATTATTTCTTTCTTACTTAATCATTCTTTTATTTCCGCAAAAACTTTGAAAATCTCTCCAACTACAATTCACCCCCACCCTCTTGTAGTTGCCTAACTGTTCGTCCAAGACTAACAATTGGTATTTAAGCCTAGTTCCTCCAAAATCAGTTAACACTGAGGAGCTAGTTCCTGGAAAAGATGAACACATCAAGAGAAAGATTGGAAGAAGGTTACTCAACTCAGAGTCCCCCAATGTTTAATTGCAAGTATTATCCATACTGGAAGAATCGTATGGAAATATTTATCAAGGCCGAAAATTATCAAGTTTAGAGAGTTATAGAGATTGGTGACTTTGAAGTCATAGAGAAAAATGGAAAAGGTGAAGAAATCCCCAAACCACTCTCCAAATATGATAAGGATGACTTCGACAAGATGGAGATGAATAACTTGGCCAAAAAGATTCTCCACTATTGTAACACCCCAATAATTCTCTCTTTCTAGAAAATACTTTTATAATAAACCTTAGAGAATTACCAAGGCATTATCGCCCGTGTGATAACGTTTCGGCTTACTCAGAATTTTGTAGCGGAAAACAACTTACTAAAAATCAACTTTATTAAAACTTATGAAACCAAAAACAATTGTCATAACTAAACACACCAACTTAAAACTATTGTCTGAAAACATAACTCCTATGAAAACAACTTAAATGAAACTAATAATACAAGAGTCTCTCCATTCCAGATTCCCCGATGATATGCATCTTCGAACCTGTAATGTCAATGCCGTCTCAACTCTGCTCCCCCGAAGGATCACCACAGGATCAATAGGCAAAGCCATGATCACAAACACAAACAAGCACGTAATCAGCAAAGCCGAGTGCTACATATCAGACATACATAACCCTAAACATGATACTACAAAAAATATAACTTGCAGGGATAAATAATAATAAGACATAATAATCTGCAGACGACTCTTACTGAACTAGGCTCAAAACTTTATTCATTTCTTTAAATGGAATAGTTATTGGACGAGTTGTCTATACCTGAAAATAGGAAATATGGGAGCTGCCACATATTCCAAAATGACCTGCGATATCGAGGAACCTTTAAACTAATGAGGAAAGGTGATCAATCCAATCCTAGGAAAGCCATGGGATACCACCATGTACTCCAACCCTTAGTGTCCAACTCTAGATGTGCACCAGTCTAAAGTCTATAACCTATTCTCGTTTCACTTTACGTTGAATACATTTTAATACTTGTGTTGACACCAACCAAGCAAATAACACATAACTATTAATCACACAATCATAACAGAATTCCTTTTTATCTTTGGATTAACAAGTGTTCACAACTTATCAATCAAGACTCCTTTAACTTCTTTTTATACTTTACCAATTCACTTGTTGAACTCAGTCAACAATAACATTCACCTCTATATAGGTATAACTTGTACTTACCAAATAAGATCCACGGTTCTTATAAGATAAATAAATAATACTCAAGAATCCATGTAACACATGACTCAATCTTACTTGCATTAATTCACTCACGAATTAATAAATAAACTTGACTTACCTGCTTGCATCAAACTTCCATACAAACATTCATACTCATAAATACTTCTAGTTTACATGTAGCACACAGGCAAGTAACATGTAAAACAATTCCAGTAAATCATATATATGAACAACAGAGTCCTATACATGATACTAATAAATAAAACCTTCTTAGAACTTGTGTTGGTTATTGAGGACAGTTGTTGGCCCTGGATACGCATTGGTGACAATATACTCGACTCCGTATGGGTCTGGGTGTTACAACTGTGGTCTTGGTCCCCATGAACACAATCGAATCATGGGATGCAAATCAGCCAAGCAAATATGGGAACTTCTTCAAGTTACTCACGAAGGAACAAACGAAGTCAAGCGATCAAAGATTGACATGCTCATGCACAAATATGAGCTACTTCAAATGAAGCCTAAGGAGTCTGTTCAAGAGATGCTCACAAGATTCTCCAACATCAAAATGAACTTGAATCTCTGGAAAGATCATCACTCCAGGAACAAGTACGAAAAGTTCTAGAAGTCTTCCTCAGGATGAAAAATGGATGGCAAAGGTCACTCCCTGCTGAAACAAAAGATTTCACCACATTCAATATCGAGCAACTTTCCGGTTCCTTGTTAACTCATGAAATCCATCTAGGAACTCATGAAGTTGACTCTAGTAGACCTAAGGCCTTGGCTCTCAAGTCCGATGATCTGGAGGATTCAGAAACTGATGATGAAGAGGCAGCACTGATCGTGAAAAGATTCAAAAAGTTCTTAACAAGAACTACAAAGGGAAGAACATGAAAAAGCCAGGAAACTAAGCTTGTCATAAGTGTGGAAGTCCGGATCACTTCATAAAGGAATGCCCTCTCTGGAAAATGAAAAGAGCAAAGGAAAGTACAAGGAGAAGGGAAAGGAACAACAAAAACCTTTCTCAAAAGTTGATATGAGAAGGGCCATGGTAGCTGCATGGGGAGAATCCGATTCAGACGAGGAGCAGGAACAACCAGAAGAGGAGACAGCTCATTTATGTCTCATGGCAAAAACAGACGAAGAAGAAGACTTGCCAAACAACAAGGTACGCATAAATGTTATTGAAGAAGAGTTAAAAGAACTTTCAAAGAATCAATTAATAAAACTCTTTTGGAAACCTTAGATGACTACAAGGCCATTTTGTTAGAGAAGAAAATTTAGAAAAAGCCTTAGAAGTCACCAAAGGTCATTCAAATTGGTTTAAAACAGTTAATGCAAACATTGAGGAAAGATTCTTTGAAGTCTTGATGAAAACCGACGTATTCGAGAAGCTTTTGAAAATGCTAAAAATGAAAATTATTTCTTGAATATGGAAATGGCTGAATTAAACTTTCGTTCCTGAAGGAACCAGTTCCTCTATAAATACCAGATCCGAGTTCGAAAAGTTAAAATTCGAACATGAGAAAGTTTTAAGTAAATATCTGGTACTTAAAGAGAAAATGGAATCTTCAAGAACGACTCTTCCTGATCCAGTAAGCTGGATACAAAAATATAAAAATGAAGGAAGAAGTGGGTCTAGGTTTCAATCACAAGAAGAAAAACAAAATGAAAAAATATGTTGATCTTCCAAGCAGCCGAATATGCTCTTACTGTGGGAACAGTGGACACTTAGTGTCTGACTGTTCCTCCAGAGAAGAACATATTGAAATGAACACCCACTTAGTTAAACAAGTTTGGAAATCAAGAGAAATACAAGCCCGACAGAGGAACCCAAGTCAAACTGGGTTCCTACCACTGACTGATTGCTTTGATACAGGCTAAAGTGAGGGGGAACAACCTGTGGTACCTCGATAGCGGTTGTTCTAAACACATGACAGGAGATAATTTCTCTCGCTTTCAGCCTATGATGGAGGAACTGTGACCTTCGGAGACAATCTTACCGGTAACATATTTGCTTAGTAAAGTCTAAGTCACATTCCATAGACAATGTATTTTTGGTCGAGGGTTTAAAACATAATCTGCTTAGTATTTCTCAATTTTGCGACAAAGGGAACAGTGTAAATTTTACTGATGAACATTGTGTAGTAAGTAATGCAGGAAAGGTACCAAATATCAGAAGGAACAAGGAAAGGGAAACCTACTGTTTGACTCAACCTTGTTCCTAGGAACAATCTAACTGTTTAAGTGCGTCGACAATGAACCACTTCTTTGGCATAAAAGATGTGGTCACGCAAGTATGCATTACTCCAGAAGCTAAGTGGTAAGGACTTGGTGGTTGGATTACCAACTATCAAAGTCCAAACCATGAAGTTTGTGGACCCTGTGCAAAAGGTAAACAAGTTAGATCCTCGTTCAAATCAAAGAAAATGGTAAGCACACAAAGTCCCTTGAATTGATTCATATGGACTTGTGTGGCCCTGTTCGAATCCAAAGTCGATCTGGTAAGAGATATGTGCTTGTTATAGTTGATGATTTTCAAGATACACTTGGGTTATTTTTCTCCATAGCAAAGATGAGACATTTGATGAATTTGTTAACTTTGCTAAAAGAACTCAAAGAATAAGTGGTTTTAAAATTAAGCACTTGCGTTCTGATCATGGTAAGGAGTTTGAAAACTCAAATTTGATGAGTTTTGCAGAAATGAAGGTCTTGATCACAACTTCTCAGCTCCTAGAACTCCACAACAAAATGGCGTGGTAGAACGGAAGAATCGCACTTTGGAGGACATGGCAAGAACAATGATCATAGCAAGCAACCTTCCGAAGAATTTCTGGGCTGAAGCAGTGAATACGGCATGCTACATAATCAATAGAGTCATGCTAAGACCTATTGTCTTGAAGCCCCTTATGAGCTACTTAAAGGAAGAAAACCCAATATCTCATACTTTAGAATCTTTGGCTGTAAATGCTTTGTACATAACAATGGTAAAGACAATTTAGGAAAGTTTGATGCTAGAAGCGATGAGGCTGTTTTTATTGGATATGCTTTAAGTAGTAAGGCATATAGAGTTTACAACAAACGAACAATGTGTGTTGAGGAAAGTTCCATGTTATTTTCGATGAAACTAACTCTCTGCAGGAACCAAGTCATGAAAATGACTTTGAAATAGGACTGACTCGTATTGAGGAGTCAGTAAACATTGATGAGGAACTAACACCTGCAGGAACCGACAAAAAGCATTTCTGAAGAAGAGATAGTTGTTCCTGATCCTGTTATACAGGAGGAACAGGCACCAGAAATTCATCCATAGACGAGACAAATGAAGCTCCTCAATCTGGAGGAGCAGAGACAAGAAGATTTGAACCAAGACCTTGGAAACACTTAAAATCCCATCCATTGGATTTAATAGTAAGTGATATTGAAAAGGGAACTCAAACGAGATCCCAACTGAAAAATTTCTGTGCTTTCCATGCCTTTTTGTCTATGACAGAACCACGAGATCACAATGATGCCCTACTGGAGTCTGACTGGATAAAGCCATGCAAGAGGAACTGAATGAGTTCCAGAGGAACAAGGTCTGGCACCTTGAGACCAAGCCTAAAAACCAAAAGGTGATTGGACTAAAATGGGTCTTCAGGAACAAGCTAGACGAGCATGGAACAGTCATAAGAAACAAAGCCAGACTTGTAGCCAAAGGGTATAATCAACAAGAAGGTATTGACTTTGATGAAACCTTTGCTCCTGTAGCTAGAATAGAAGCAATAAGAATTTTGATTGCCTTTGATCATTCATGGGTTTTAGGTTGTACCAAATGGACGTCAAATGTGCCTTTTTAAATGGATATTTGATTGAAGACGTCTATGTGGAACAACCTCCTGGTTTTGAAAACCCGGATCTTCCTAATCATGTCTATAAGCTAGATAAAGCTCTTTATGGGCTTAAGCAAGCTCCTAGATCATGGTATGAAAGACTTTCAAAATTCTTACTTTCTAATGACTTTATACGAGGCAAAGTTGATAGGACCCTGTTCCTTCGATCCAAAGGAACAGACATCCTAGTGGTTCAGATTTATGTGGATGATATAATTTTTGGTGCAACTAACGAATCTCTTTGTAAAGAATTTGCTGAGTTAATGCGTAGTGAATTTGAAATGAGTATGATGGGAGAGTTAAACTTCTTTCTGGTTTGCAAATCAAGCAAACTGAAAGAGGAACAATGATCCATCAACAAAAATACGTAAAGAGTTATTGAAAAAATATGGAATGGATCAAGCAAAAACAAACATACTCCTATAGGAACAGGTACAAGGTTAGATGAGGATCAAAGTGGTAAGTCCGTAGATCAGAAACTCTATAGAGGTATGATTGGCTCCTTACTTTATCTAACTGCTAGTAGGCCTGATATACCTTTAGTGTTGGTTTATGTGCAAGATTCCAATCAAATCCTAAGGAATCCCATTTGACAGCTGTTAAAAGGATTCTTAGATATTTGAAAGGAAGTGATGACTTTGTTTGTTCTATCCTCGAAGTGACATCTTTGATCTAGTAAGCTATTCCGATGCTGACTATGCTGGAGACTTGGTGAATCGCAAAAGTACATCGGTATTATCCAGTTCCTAGGATCAAGCTTGGTTTCTTGGAGCTCAAAGAAACAAAACACTGTTGCTCTTTCCACAGCAGAAGCTGAATACGTGGCAGCTGCTGCATGCTGTTCTCAGGTATTGTGGATCAAGCAACAGGTACGTGACTTTGGCATAAAATTCAAGTGTGTTCCTATATTCTGTGATAACACTAGTGCAATTGCATTTCAAGGATCCAGTTCATCACTCTAGAGTCAAGCATATTCACATTAGACATCATTTCCTAAAAGACAATGTAGAGAAGGGTTAGTCAAAGTTGATTTTTGTCCTACTGAAAATCAAATAGCTGACATATTGACAAACCTCTATCTAGGGACAGGTTTGAAAAGATACGCTTGGAACTAGGAATGATAAAAATTGTTTAAATGTACACATAGTTGTTTCCCCCAAATTGTTTCTTACTAAGTATGTCCTGCAATCTTCATGAATTAAATTTCATACACCTAGGGTCAAGTATAAGGACTCACATATGTCTCTGAATATTACCCTTAGTGTCCTTGCACATATTTGGTACGTATGTAGTTTGTATATTATGGACACATTTTTATCATATGCAAGAGTAAATTTTTTTCTTTTTCATTTCTTAATTTACCTCCAAATTTCCGTTTCTTTTTCTTTTCACACCTTTCCGTCCAAAAATTAAAACATTAATCTGAATTATGGCCAAAATTACGCGTTCAATTAATCTAAGGTTAAATGAAGAAACTCATTAATTGCCTTCCAAAAACCCATAAACCTTTCATTAAACCTAACTCTCCTTTCTTTTCACACGGAATCATGATTACTTTATAAACCCAACACATCAAATCACTGACCCCTCATAATTTCTCTCTCACATCAACTCACAATCTCTCTCTCTCTCTCTCCATTCTCATCTTCAACCTCACACCAAAACTCTGTCACCATGTCTTCTAAAACTCAAAATTCTGGTGATCATGAAAATTTCCCAAAAGAGAAAACATCATCTCATGATGAATTAAGTGCTCAAGAATCTTCCAAGAATGACGCAGATTCTACTGGGTCAAAATTGGCATCTTTTGCACCTGTTTCTCTCTCCCCGAAAAAGGAAGAAGGTGATAACGAGGCAGAAAGCGATCAAGAACAAGAAATTATTGTACCTACAAAAAGAGGTAAGAAAACAAAATTTTCACAATTTCTGGTGGGTTTTTGTGTAGACATTGCATGGTGCAAAAAGTCTAAGTGGAATGAGTTATTGAAAATTTTAAAATTTCAGAAGTGGCTAAAAATTGTTAGCATAGATGATGGACTTTATGAAAAAGAGATGAAAGCTTTTTGTTCTGGGTTTACCATAACTGAGGGTGTGTGTGTATCAATCGTCAATGGGTTTGTAGTTACCATTACTAAGAAGAAACTGGGGGAATGGTTTGATGTTCCGCATGAGGGTTACAATGACTACATTAAGGATAGGGCTAAGTTGAACATCAATGGGGTCACCAATGCTCAAATTCTTGCCTTCTTTAACGGCAATTCTAATGCTTTATCTTTAGATTAAAAAGAATTGTCTCCATTTCATAAGTTGCTATTTCAGTTAGTTTGGCGTTTCATTTTACCCCGCTCCTCCAAAAGAACCCAGGCTAGTCTAATGGATCTTTCCATTATGTACTGCCTTGCTGAAAACATAAAAATCAACCTTCCCTCCCTCATAATTTCATATCTCTCTCACTGCATTACCCATAACACCAAAGTGGGTTATGGAAATCTTATTTCCTCTGTTTTCAAATAATGCAAAGTTAAACTACCTCCTAGTCCCTCCTTTTCTCTTGAGCCAGAAAATTATCTTACCACAGAAACTTTGACTAGGCTGAGCTTGAGGTTGGTGAATGGGAAGATAGATTTTGAGAGAGAAGAAACTCCGGTTAAGGTTGAAGTAGGAAGTAAGAGAAAGATGGATGAAGAAGGAGTTGCCAAAGGTTGGCTGGGTCCAAGTTCCAGAAGGAGCAGGATCAAGGTGACACAGTTTTCATTCACCTAGATTCTGACCCTGTCCCTTCTACTGCTGTGGATTTTCCATTACTCTCTACAACTGGACTTAACAAGCTACTCCGGGAAATTCAGGACTCCTTGACCCTTCTGCACACCAAGATCAATGCCATTGAAGCTATTGTCTATGTTCTGGACTCTTAGCAGCAAGATCAAATGCTTGTACTCAAGAATGTTGATACTGGGATCAGGAACAGGGTGGATGGTGTGCTCTCCAAGATAGATTATGTGGTCTCCTCTCTCTTCAAAAGAACCAAATCCTAACTTCTCTTAACTTTGGAAAATTTGAACAATTTTTTTTTGGCTGTAATTATTAAACAATCTTTTGGATTTCACTTACTGTGTCCTTATGAGACACATGAAGTACTTTTTATTTCTCTTTACTATATTCACTATCTTTTGCCTTACTCTGGATATTGACTGATTATTAATGTCTATAATGTTGTTCTCTACATGTGTATTCTGCTTGTGTGTTTGGATGGCTAATATAATGAGATGTCTGTTTGAGCAACTTGCTTGATGCCTAGATTTGTTGACTCTCTAGTGCTGCAGGTACAATCCTTAGTTTTGATAATGACAAGGGGGAAGAGATATAAGTGTGTCAAAATTTTTTTATCTTAGTTCCTATGAATATTTTTCTCATCCTTGTTCCTTGTCTTGTCTGATCCTGTTCCTAGTGTCAGTAGAGTTTTTAACTAGGTTAGATTGTGGATATTTATTTTCTGTGTAGTTTAGTGTCTTAATCTTTGTAGATTTTTTTTCAAAAACATAAAAACTTAAAAAAAAATTTAATTATTTGTCATAATCAAAAAGGGGGAATATTGTTATTTCACTATTTTGATAATGACATATAATTAACGTTTACATGATTTTAGTTTATTATTTCGGTTTTTAGTTTATTATGTTAGAAGTAATTTTTATATGTCTTAGATTTATTTTTCTGTTTTGTTTATTTATTTTGTTGATTTATTCTTCTAGTTTTAATTAGTTTAGTTATCTTTAGATTTCACAAATAACATGTTAAATAACTTATGAAGAATTGATTAGTGTTTAATCAAATTAAGTTGTTTATAACTTATTTGTGATATCCGGTTAATATTATGGATGTAACAAATTTTGAATATATTAGGTTCCATAATATTGTGTTGAGTTAGTGTGTGTGCAGCATCTTTGGTTGCCTACAATCTAGGAGCCGCAAATCACTAACCTAAGATGCGCTTAAAATAGAACGTTGAGGTAGTTCCTACATTTTAGGAACCACAACAACCACTCTATTTTAAGGCGTTGAACGTGGATAAGTGGCTACGTTTAAGGAAGCCAACTGCCAACGGAATTATCAACGGACATATTGTGGAGAAGTGGCTGAAGCTACGTGAGAAATGGAGAAGATCTTGAGAAGATGTGGGAAGAATTCAGAGAAAAAGATTCCTACAAATAGAGTTTTGTAATGGTCTCAAAATATACTTTCAGAATTTTATGTAATATTCTTAAAGAAAGTACATTCGGTTTTCTTCTTCTTAGAAATTGATGTATTATAGATTGGGTTGAGTGAATCTAAGTCTGTAATCATTTTGAGAGAAAAAGAGAAAGAGAAAGAGAAGAGAGAAAGAGAAAAGACTTTGAGTAAAGTCAACTGTTCAGGGGGAACAGCAGGCTGACAGGGAACCAGTTCCTAGAGGAACAGAGTTGGTCCGAGTTTAGGTTGTACAAAAGAGAGTTTTTGGCCTAAAATTATTAAAGAGAATTGAGTCAAAATCCCTCGTGGTCAAGGTTTTTCTTCCCATTGGGCCTAGGAAGTTTTCCTTGTAAAAATCTCGTGTTCCTAGTTCTTTCTTAATTCATGCAATTATTTCTTTCTTACTTAATCATTCTTTTATTTCCGCAAAAAGTTTGAAAATCTCTCCAACTACAATTCACCCCCCCCCCCTCTTGTAGTTGCCTAAGTGTTCGTCCAAGACTAACACCTTTAACTGTAAACATCATTCATCCTATTTATATATTTTTTTAGTTTATCAACTCAATTAAAATGAAATTGATTGAATTTCCAGATCTGGTGGAGGAATAGAAGAAATTGCAGACCGAACTTCTATATTTCTATCTTGTTAGATATGATTTGTATAAGTTTTTCATTTTAGAGTTGATTTTTTATGTTCTCTAAACATAGAACAATTGTAGAGAGTAATCATGGTTTGGAGTATGAATGGTGGTGGAATCTGTTTTTATTACGCTGCAATTTGAATGGTGGTGGAAAGAATCATCAATATGTTGTAATCTGAATGTTGCAATCTAGTTTAGAATCTAAATGTTGCAATCTTTACAATCAACAATACATTTGATTTTTTTTCTTCATAAAAACACAACAATTTTGCGTCGAACTTGGGCTCCATTTTCGACGCAAGTATCCTTTTCTAGGTGAAAAACAAGGTCGGGCTATGCTAAACATCCGACATTCGTGTCGCGTTAGGCTTAGCATCCGATGCAGATAGCTCATCAACTGCGTCAGATTAGGTCTGACGCAGATCTTGTCTCCTTAAATTGCATCGAGACCTGTGCCGTCAGAACAATGTCTGACGCAAATGGTGGTTCCGGGTCCAATGCAAATCATTAATTTTGTACTAGTATAGGGTTGTTGTTCATCTTGCTCTTTCAAAGGTCCTTCATGTTATTCCTTTTAGGAATGATAATCTGAATCTAATGGTAACATGGAGTTCAGAATTACACATCTTAGTGTTATACATTATTGTGCGCTTAATATGGATGATATCTTGGATTTCTTTAGTGATCAAACTTGAGGTCAAGTTTTTTTCAAGAGGGGGAGAATGGTGCAAGTACAACTATCTTTACTTGCTTTCGTAGTATTATCGCATGGTTTTACTTTACCCTTAAAGTAGAGGTTTTACATGTAACCAAAAATATGTATTTTATTGTTTTATTAGTTAAGTTAATTAATTAAAGTAGTTTGTTTTAATTAAGGGTCGAAAAAATAAGTTGTAATTCATTTACTTAAGGTCCAAGTAAATGAGTTGTCATGAGTTGTAATAAGGAATGGCTTAGGCGTGTGATTTTGTAAGATTTATGGAAACTTTTGAAAATCTTTCCTAAATCAAGTGTTTCCTTAAGTTCTAGCTAGATTCTAGGTTTTAATCTAGGATAAACTTTTCTTGTCTCTTACTTAGGAAATCTGGTCATGTGATGTACTTGGAGAGCAAGGTTTTCTTATCTCTTCTACCATAAATAAAGGGCACCTATCCTCCTAAAGAGGTAGAGTTGATTTTCAAAATTTGTGAGCATTAGTTATTTTAGTTGTTAACCAAAACAATACTTGTTGCGACTTGTATTCATCTTCTAATTGTATATATAATTTTAATTTGTGTAAGTCAATTACACATAGGATAATAAGGTCAGACCAAGAACTAATCTGAACTTATCTAAAATTATTTTTGCTGAAAATAACTTCTAATAAGTTGAACAAAGCATAACCTTTATTGAAAAAACTGTCAACTTAAACTATTATTTGTCGTTGCATGTATTGCGTGCATGTAAAAGTAGCTACTCGACATTACGAAATCTCTTATAAGTGTGTTTCAAACGCACTTTATGGACTCCTTTAGCTCATTTTGATCCTCTTTCTCCCTTTTCTTCCCTCTTTCTTCTCCCTTTCCCCTTCTATTTCATTCACTTGATCATGCTTGATTATAGTGATATTTTGCTAGATTTTCAATCATTTTTTACCGAATTTCAGAACATTTGCTTTCACCCTGTCTTGCCATGTTCTTTTTTTTTTTAGCTCAATAAGTAATTTCATTTCATTCATCAACCTCATTCAGAACCACCAACAGTGGCTCTAATTACAAATCACCAAACTTAACTGCCTCAACCAATCTTTATCCTTCCTTGAACACTTCTTAGGCAAAACACTATACACTCTGTCTATTACATTTCTTTGGATTCTATACACACTTGTATCAACCTTAACAACCATCTATGACCAAAACGCATCATTTCTGACACTCCAAATCTGGTAAACACTTGCAGCAAGTACAGCGTAGCTAGTTTGCTTCCACATTCTAGACATTCTGCTTCTTTTTATGTACCTGTATATATCTAGAACATTGGTGCTGGTTGTATTCCACATCATACATCTTTTGATTGTTTTCAACACTTCACAGCTATATACACAGTTTAAAAATAGATGATCTTGTGCCTCCTCAGCTAACCCACATATCTGGCACATGGGATCTCTGCTAACACCAATTGTGAACAGTCTTGCTGTTGTCTGCATTTTGTTCTTCATGGTCAGCCACATGAAGAACCTGTGCTTGGGTATAGTCATTCTATTCCAAACCTCTTGCCATGTTCTTAATATAGGTGGAACTAATAATATGGCTATGATTTTTAGAGTTGGCAAAGGAAGCAATGAAAACAAAGCACGCATTCAAAAATGGTGCACTTGCACCATTCCCCATGTCCGCTCGCACAAATGGGCACGTTGCAAATATAATCTTGAATAGAGAATTTCAAATAGAAATAACTTTCAAAGCACAAATTGGATGAAGATAATTCTAGTTGGAGCTGAAAGCTTGTTTCGATAGCTTTCCATCTACTGGTCGTAAGCTTGATTTAGATCTAAAACGAAAGAGTTATGCGCGTTTTAAGTTGAACTGTCCGACCAGAGTATAAAAATTGGTGCGCCTGCACCAGCAATGAGTGCACCTGCACCACTTACTTAGGCGAGACACCACTTACTGAGGTGCGCCCTCACCACTTACTGAGGTGCGCCCGCACCATCTGAATCTTTTGAAGCCGAAATGTCATAAGGCATGGTGCGGCCGCACCGTTAGACGATTGACACCAGTTATGAGTCAGAAGAATGGTGCGCCCGCGCCATTCAAATCCGCAAAATAAAAAAAGTCGAGCCTAATTAAAACGTTTGTTTTTTAGTTTGGGGGACTTATACTTTATTCAATAGACTAGAGAGGATATTAGGGTTCATATTAGAGAGAAAAACACATTAGTTTATTCAATAAACAAATGATTGTTGATTTCTACAGATTGAAGGTATTTTTTTATCAATTAAATTGCAAAGTTTTAGTTTTTAATCTTGCTTTTCATAGTTATTCTTTGTTATTCCATATTATTAGACTTCTTGTATTGTAGTTTCATAATTGCTAATTGTTATTAGTTTAATCATCTCTTAATCATCTTTAGCTCTAGTTTAGTTGTAAATTTCATGTTTTTGTGTTTAGTTACCATGATTAGTGAGTATTCTTCTTTCTAGGGTTAGGTTGAAAGTATAAATTAATTTTTTCATGTATCGTTAATGTGATTGTGATGATCTAAAGATGTTTATGCATCGATCTTGTTGTTTTAAGGCCTTAGGATAGATATTGATCATATTTATGCTTTGGTATTTTAATTTGATTTCAAATGTTCTTAGTCGACTTTTAAACTCTTTTATCATCCCCATAAATCAACTTAATTTCTAGGCAAAGATATTGGGTAGAAATTAAGGGGATCCTTGTATTAGGGGTTTTTATGTACGTACTGAATCTCTTAATCAGTTTACTAAATACCATTAGAGAGAGGATGTAGTTGACTGATGAAGCGATTATTCTTGAGGACCATTCGAGAGAGGACTCGAGTAATTTAGAGGAAAACTAAACCTTGCATAATTATCGCCTTTGAATCACAATTGAATCAATGATCGTTGTCCATTTTGATTCATACTAGTAAGCTTAACTCTAGTGTCGTCCTGTTTTATATTTTTATTTCGTGTTATTTGCTTCTTTGATATCAACTAGTCATAGTTGTTACCAAATCATTTCAAAACCCCCCCAAAAATCCTTCAAGTAGGTAATCTAGAATTGAAAGACCTTATTTAATTCCATTTTTCATGTGGATCGACCCTTAACTTGCCTTTACTACTTTCTTATTAATTGCTTATTTAGGTTTTATAAATATTGTTTGAAAAGTAATTTTTGGTGCCTTAACGACACACTAAAAACCTCCAATCAAAATGACGCCGTTGTCTGGGAAATTGTGCTATTAATTGAAGTTTATTTTAGTTTAGCTTTGCTTAGTTGATTTTTCTATTATTTTCTTTTTGATTGTGGTTGTTATTTGCTAATCCTCTACTTAGCTTTGTTGTATTACATGAGAAGAAGAGCTTACGTACGGCACCCACCTTTCCTCTAGATCCAAAAATTGACAGTACCTTCCGAAAGCAACGGAAAAATTTGGAAGATTTGTCTTTGGGTTCTGAACCATCTTCATCAGCCTCAAGTACAACAAGTGAAGTTGATTCAGATATGGGTGAAGCAAATCCACAACTCTTTAGGGATTTCGGAAATCCGGTTTCCTATGTTCTTCAAGGTGGTATTCGACTCCCCACCACTACTACAAATTTCAGTATTCATCCTCATTTAAGTCGGATGGTGAAAGTAGAACAATTTTTTGGAGGGTCGGATGAAGATCCTCTTAACTATCTTGATAGTATTTTGAGATATGTGACATGATAACCAGAAATGACGTCTCTCCATACTACATCAAGATGCATCTATTTCGGTCTTCTCTTACCGGAAAAGCAAAATCATGGCTCAAGAGCTTACTTGCTCATTCCCTGACTACATCGGAGGAAGTCACAATGGCCTTTCTAAAGAAATACTTCCCAGAGTGAAAGAAAAAAGACATAAGGAGGATTGCGGAAGCTTGGGAGCGGTTCAAGGAGATGATCCGTTTATGCCATCACCATGACTTCAACAAAAATCTCCTTATGTGATTTTTCTATGATGGCCTTGATTCTATATCACGTGCCAACATTAATGTTAGAGGGGGAGGTCAACTTTCTAAGATCCCGCAAGATCAACTTGAGTCCGCCATTGAGGAAGTAATTAAGGACTATTCATGGGGTGGACGACGAAGAGGTGATCAACCTAAGAAGAGTGGGAAGTTTGAATTAGATCCCATGGATCAAATTCAAGCTAAAATGGATCAACTTGACAAGAAGCTCTCTAAGATCAACCTCACATCATTTAATCCATTACAGGTCAATTCTTTTTCTTGTGATATTTGTGGAGGTACTAATCATGATACTTCTTATTGTGGGGGGTACGAAATCGGAGCATGTCGCGGCAATAAACTCTAGAGGAGATGGTTATCAAGGAAACCAAGGGTATCGAAGCAATCAATAAGGAAGTTAGAAACAACCCCAACAAAACTACAATTAAGGCTTCAACCAACCTCAACAAGGGTACAACCAAGATCAATACCAAGGGTCTGTGCAAGGGTATAACCAAAACTATAATCAATGTGGTTCATCCTCACAAGGGTCTAATGTCTATCAAGCTCCACATAAAAGAGCCAATACCCAAAAACCTCCCTCTAACCCTCCATTCCCCAAACAAAATCCCGAACCCACTCCATCTCCCAATCCAACCTATCTCTAAATTCTCCAACAACTCCAATCCATGAACCAAATTCTTCAAAACCATGAGCAAAGGTTTCAAGAGCTACAAGCCCATAACAAAATGCTTGAAACCCACTTTCCCAAGTAGTCGTGAAAAAGGCTTAGGCGTGTGATTTTGTAAGATTCATAGTTATTCTTTGTTCTTCCATATTATTAGATTTCTTATATTATAGTTTCATAATTGCTAACTGTTATCGGTTTAATCATCCCTTAATCATTTTTATCCCTAGATTAGTTATAAATTTCATGTTTTTGTGTTTAGTTACCATGATTAGTGAGTAGTCTCCTATCTAGGGTTAGGGTGAAAGTATGAATTAAGTTTTTCATGTATTGTTAATGTGATTGTGATGATCTAAAGATGTTTATGCATCGATCTTGTTGTTTTGAGGCCTTAGGATAGCTATTGATCACATTTATGCTTTGGTATTTTAATTTGATTTTAAATGATCTTAATCAAATTTTAAATTTTTTTATCATCCACATGAATCAACTTAATTTCTAGGCCAAGATATTGGGTAGAAATTAAGGGGATCCTTATATTAGGGGTTTTTCGTACTTATTGAATCTCTTAATCAGTTGACTAAAGACCATTCGAGAGAGAATTTAGTTGATTTATTAAGCGACTATTCTTGAAAACCATTCCAGAAAGGACTCGAGTAATTTAGAGGAAAATTAAACCTTATATAATCGTCACCTTTGAATCACAATTGCATTAATAATCGTTGTCCATTTTGATTCATACTAGTAACCTTAACTCTAGTGTCTTCCTATTTTATATTTTATCTCGTGTTATTTGCTTCGTTGATATTAGCTAGTCATAGTTGTTATAAAATCATTTTAAAACCTCCAAAAATCCTTTAATTCGGTAATCTAGACTTCAAAGACCTCTAACCACCATGTGATGTTTTAACCACCCTTCGTCGGTCGACCGTTCGTTCGTCGCAACAATCAACACTCGCGCGTGGCTCCGATCCTCCGCCGTTTGCATTCAGAGGGTTTGTCGGTCGATCGTCTTCGTAACAGTCAACAACACAACTACCACTACAACAGAGGTCTGTCGGTCGGAGTTCGGCGGTGAGTCGGAGTTTTCCGGTGACTCGGGTGTTTTTTTCTCTCTCCTAGCTTAGAGTCGACGAGTTTGTAACGATCTTAGAGTGTTTAGTTTTGCTGAGTTGAAATCTGCAACTCGTGGGTTCAGTCGAGTCTTTTGATTGGAGAAGGTGAGTTTGGTTGTTGTTGTTTGTAAAAAAAACTCGGAGTTCGGCTGAGTTGTTGTTATTGTTAATGATGATGTGAATGATAATAGTAATGATGATAATGGTAATGTTAGAGTTTGTGATTCTGGGGATTTTGAGTTTGGAGATTTTGAATGTGTCGTTGAGGAAGTCAAAGGTGGGGAAAAGTCGATGGGTGCATTTGTTAGAATTGCCTCGTAGGGAGTTGCAGTTTGTTGTTCGAGTTTGTTCTTCGAGTTTGTTTGTTGATTTTCAATTTCTCATTTTTTTGTTTTAGTATCTCTTTTTGATTTTCATTTTCTTGTTTTTTTAATATAATTTTTATTTTTATTATATTTTATGTAATTAGTCATTTAGTTGTGACTGTTTTTTTTTATTTTACTTTTTGATCTTTTGTATTATTTATGTAGCTAGCTTTCTTGTCGTTATATATTAATGAGATTCATATGTCATTTCATCTTCAGTTCGTCTGCGAATTTTGTGGATAGTGGATGTGCTAGTTGCTTGGTTATAATCTTTCAAATTTGATTGCAAAATTCAAAAAAAGAAAATTTTTTTTTGTACCAGGACCTATTTTAGCAGTTTTGGACAATAACCGCAGCAATAAGTCAAACCTATTGTTGCGGTTCCTAGCCAAAACCGCAACAATACGTTATACTTTTTTTAAAAAAATGAACCTATTGCTGCGATTTTGGCTAGGAACTGCAGCAATATCTTGGCCTATTGCTGCGGTAAAAAAAACCGCAGCAATAGGTTAATTACCTATTGTTGCGCGGCCAAAATCGCAACAATATGCCACTTAATGACCACAACAATTAACATTTATTATACTAGTGTGAGCTTCATTATAACACCTTCTAAAAAATTAAGTGTCGTGAAAGTATGACATTCAATAAATTGAGATCATTCAATAATTAAATTCATCTGTATGATATTAGAAGTAAAAATAAACTTGCTAGCAATTATCGATTTCAAGAGCAATCAAGTTAGGAAATATTATGGGGAGGTATGTGGTAATACTCTCACTAACTACCACAACATGATTCCATTGATAGTTTTCTTATTTATCTTTTATGTTTGACTATTATAGTATGACAATAATTATAACACCCCAAAACTTTGGTTTCAAACTTTATAAAACATTCTATTTTCATTAAAATATCTGATCAAATTTTTAAGGTGTTACAGCCGCATCTATTGTTAAAAATAATTATAAGACTAATTATTAAAAATAAAAATTCAACTTAGAAATCAAAGTATCAAAATAACCCAAACTAAGTTGTCTAATTTAAACCAAACCAAAACTAAACAATCCCAAACAACAGTACTATAATATTTATTAAACTAGGTGAACTTAAAAACTATAGATTCACTCATTCCTGCAACGTAGTCCCTTTCACCAACCTGCACAATATAAATAGGAAAGCAAAGAAAGACAAAAACACAAAAATTAACGAGAACTAAGTAATTACAACTCCATCCCGTAAAATAATAATAGTTATATTTTAAAAACAATTTTTATAGCATAATACAGACAAGTATATATAATATACTTAACCATTTCAATTATTTCAAGTTTATATGAGTCATACAACAACAAATTTAATTATTAGAGGGGAATTGAACGTCAATAGGCCGGGACTAATCCAGTAACCACCTACTTCAACATGGGTTGTCACCCAAATAGATAAAGAGCAATGGCCAATATCGTTTTGCAGAATGTCCCTAGTGTGCACACCCCTCACTAATCTAATGGGTATCCGCAACGTGCACCAATAGTATTAGGAGGAAGATAGTAAAGAGTTGTAATAAAATCAAATATTGTTCACAACTTAATCACTTTATAGAATAATAATAATCGTCTATAATTTATAATAACCAATACAACTATCATTAGAGCCTCATAGAGTCACACTATCGACTTATAATATCGTTCGTAACATCATTAACTCACTAGTTATACCCATTAAGTTACATTATCGATATTAGTATAATTTTTAGCATGATGGTTACATATGTACATTATAAATCCAAAGGTAATAACCAAATACTAATAGATACATATGTATTATACACAAGGATAGTACTACTGAAATTAATTAATAATAATTAATAATTTTAGTCATAAAAGTACTAATATTATTCTTGCCACATAATATACATCTAACATAGACATAGAATGACAAAAGTACATGTATTACACATAGCACATCGATTCTAGTTGTTGATGGACATTGTGAATTACCTCAAATGCGTCCCAAGTATAGCAATATCAACTAAAATTCGCCTCTTACGAAGTTGCCGTCTACAACATATTATATTACCTAAATTAGTCACTACTTAATATAATATCACGAAAATAATTAACCAAAATTTACAAGATAAATAATTAACAAATAGTTAAATAAACAAAGTTGAAAAGAAAAGAAAGAAAGAAAGAAAAAAGAAATTGAAGAAAAGCGTGACAGGTGCACAAAACTCAAAACAATTTCAAAACTCCTTGTGACAGCAAGTCACAACTTTCCCGTGAACTTGTTGTTCACACTCAATAATTTGTTTAGTTTTCATTTTTTTATTTTTTTCTTCAAAACATAAAGCATATAAAGGAACTTTTGTTCCTATTAATCATTATTCCACCGAAAATTAGAAGAAAGAAGAAAGAAGAAAGAGAAGAAAAAGACCAACGCCGTACTCCGGTCAAGTTGCCGGAGTCACATTGGGTTTTAAAATTTTATTATTTTATTTGTGGTTCAAACCTTCGAAACACAACAATGGTGGATTCTAGATTTGGAATTTGGAACTTACCAAAGAGATGAAGAAAGTGAGTTACGTGAGAATTTTTGGGTGTTTGGGGGTATATATATGTATATAAATTTAGGGTTTCACTAAAAAATAAGTATTAAAATAAATCTAATCCTTTTCCAAAACCAACTCAAGTTATAATTTCATAATTTTCTTTTCTCTCTATCTTTCTTTTTGAACGAAAAATCTAATCTACTAAAAAAAATTCTGATTTCGAAAATCTTATTTTTAAAAGATAAAGGTTTGATGAAAAAAATCGAGTTTCATAAAAATCTGATTTATTATAATTTTAATTTATTTTTCAGAATTTTATATTTATAAAATCTAATTATAACAAAATAAATTTCATAAAATAGTTTTGAAAATTTGGGATATTACATCTACTCCCCCCTTAAAAGAAAGTTCGTCCTCGAACTTTAACGTTATTGCTCGCTACTAATATGCAAACAAAAAGTTAATATCACATTCTACCTTACTTAAAGAGTTTCGTCCCCGAAATTCAAGCGTACATGCTAAAAAAGTTCGGGATATCGATTTTTCATATCATCTTCGGCTTCTCATGTAGCCTCTTCAGAAGTTTGACTTGACCACAACACCTTGACTAATTTTACCACCTTGTTTCTTCTCGTTTTGGTATCAAGGATTCTAACTGGGTGTTGCTTAAAGCACAAGGTCTCGTCTAGTTCAATGGTTTCAGGTTGAATGATATGGGTAGGATCATGGACATATTATCGAAGTGAGACACATGAAAGATGTTATGGACATTAGCTAACTCTATTAGTAAGGCTAATTTATAGGCTACTTCCCCAATTCACTCCAAGATCTCATATGGTCTCAACTTTCCTTTCCTACCAAATCTCATGACCCCCTTTGTTGGTGACACTTTTAGCAAGGCCTTCTCCCCAACCTCAAATTCCATCTCCCTTTGATTCTAATCTTAAGCTGCCCTCATGTGCTCCCGAATAAGCCTAACTTGTTTCGTTGTTTCTTCAGTCATCTCAGGCCCTAAAGTGATCGTGTCACTTATGTCACTCCAACACAAAGGACTCCTACATTTCCGCCAATACAATACTTCATACGGTGCCATCATTATGCTTGAGTGATAATTGTTTGTACGAAAACTCTATAGTTGGCAAATAATCATCCCAAGATCCTCCAAAGTCTATCACACATGCTCTCAACATATCCTCCAAAGTTTGAATTGTTCTCTCTGTCTGTCCATCTGTTACAGGATGAAAAGTTGTACTAAACTTGAGCAATGTCCCAAATGCTTGTTGTAACCTCTCCCAGAACTTGGACAAAAATCTTGAGTCTCTATCTGAAACGATATCCTTTGGTACTCGATGCAGCCTCACAACCTCTCGCACATATGCACTAGCCAATTGTTGCATACTCCAAGTATCCTTCATTGCTATAAACCTGGCCGACTTTGTCAAACCATCCACTATAACCCATATAGCATTCTTACCTGACTTAGTAAGTAGTAATCCCATCACAAAATCCATTGAAATAGACTTCCATTTCCAACTCGGCACTTCTAAAGATTGCATCATTTCGCCAGGTCTCATATGCTGAATCTTCACTTTCTAACACGTCAAACACTTTGCAACAAACTTTGCCACTTCACGTTTCATGTTTTTCCACCTAAAATGCTGCTACAAATCCTTATAGAGCTTATCTCCTCTAGGATGCACAGAATATGGCGTATTATGAGCTTCTTCCAAAATCTTTCTTTTTAACTCCTCATCCTTAGGCACACATCATCTTCCCTTATACTTCACAACACCATTCTCATCCATGTCAAACTCAATGGCAAATCCATCTTCTTTCATTTTCTTAAACTTCACCATCCACTCATCACTACTTTGCTTCACTCGAATCTGAATGAATAAGGTGGGTTGCACACATAATGCATTCAATTGAGCTTTCACTTGCCATTGCTCCATGACCTCTAGACTCATTCTCTTGAATTCTTCATACAATCTCTCATATAACACCATCACGTTCATCGTATGACTAGTCTTCCTACTCAACGCATCAACAACTTTATTCGCTTTACCCTCATGATACAATATCTCCAAATCATAATCCTTAATGAGTTCAAGCCATCTCCTCTGTCTCATGTTCAACTCCTTCTGAGTAAATATATACTTCAGACTTTTATGATTAGTGAAAATCTTACATGACACACCATACAAATAATGCCTCCAAATCTTCAATGCGAATACTACAACAGCTAACTCTAAATCATGAGTAGGGTAATTCTATTTGTAAGGCTTAAGTTGTCTTGAAGCATATGCTACCACCTTACCATGTTGCATCAATACACATCCTAACCCATTCTTAGAAGCGTCACTATACACCTCAAAACCTTCTAATCCAGATGGTAACGTCAAAACTGGTGTTGAAGTAAGTCTTCGCTTCAATTCCTGAAAAGCTTTCTCACACTTCTCATCCCACTGAAATCGAGTTATTTTCTTCATCAAATTTGTCAAAGGTTGAGCTACTTATGAGAAATCTCGTACAAACCTCCTATAGTAGCCAGCAAGTCCTAAGAAACTTCTAATCTCTGTCACATTACTAGGTCTCGCCCATTCTGTTACTGCTTGTATCTTTGATGGATCTACAGCAACACCTTCCTTCGAAATCACATGACCCAAAAATGCAACTTTTTCAAGCCAAAACTCACATTTTGACAACTTAGCATATAACTTTTTCTCTCGAAGCATCTCCAAAACTTTCCTTAAATGACCTTCATGCTCTTCTTTGTCCTTCGAATACGCCAATATATCATCTATGAACACCACAACAAATTTAGGATTTTTTGTTCAAAACCACCTAAACTTTTCACCTTTTTAGAAACTCCCACCTTAATGATTTTTTTTTATATAAATTTCCACCTATCATTTCCAATTTTATTAAAAACTCCCACCACTTAACGATTTGTGTTAAATTCCATTAACAAAACCGTTAAGTAGACCTCATATATGCATTTTATTATTAATTTACGCTGAAATCAAAGTCAGTTTCATCAATTTAAGGGCAAAATCTCAACAATTTTGGAGCAAGTTTGGAATCAATTATAACTATTTGGAAAGACTTGCAACTATTTCAAGTTCGATTTTGTTAACAAAATGTATATGAGGGACCCATTTAACGGTTTTGTTCATGGGATTTAACAAAAATCGTTAAGTGGTGGGAGTTTTTAATAAAATTGAAAATGATAGGTGGAAATTTAAAAAAAAAATCATTAAGGTGGGAGTTTCTAAAAACGTGAAAAGTCTAGGTGGTAAGATGCGATTTATCCACAAATTTATCTAAATACGGCTGAAAAGTCATTTTCATAAGGTCCATAAATGCTGCAGGTGCATTAGTAAGTCCAAATGGCATCATTGTGAACTCATAATGCCCATACCTCGTACGAAATGATATCTTTGGTATATCTTCCTTCGCAATTCTCAATTGGTGATACCCAGACCTCAAATCAATCTTAGGGAAAATTCCAGCACCCTTAAGTTGATTAAATAAATCCTCAATCATAGGCAATGGATACTTATTATTTATTGTGACATTATTCAACTCTCTGTAATCAATGCACAACCTCAAGGTTCCATCCTTCTTTGAACGAATAACACTGGTGCTCCTTAAGGTGAAACACTTGGCCTAATGTACCCTTTCTCCAACAAATCCTCCAATTGCACTTTCAACTCTTGCATCTCTACAGGTGCTATCCTATATGATGCCTTAGAAATACCTCGAGTTCCAAGCACTATGTCAATTTTAAAGTCCATTTCTCTCACTGGCGGCATCCCTAGAATTTCTTCTAGAAAAATATCTTGGAACTCACTCACCACAAGTATTTGAGATATCTCTCCATCCTCCACACTCACATCTTTCACATGGTACAAATACATAGTGTAGCCCTTCCTAATATATGTTTTGAATGACATGGCTAACATAATACTGACTCCAGGTTTTGAAACAATTCCTTGATAGGATATTCTATTTCCCTTTGGCCCCCTAAGAGACACATTTTGAGTATGACACTCTATCCTATCTCTATACTTAGCAAGCCAATCCATTTCCAATATTATATCAAAGTCGGGTAGGTCAAATTGAATAAGATCAGTAGGCAAATCAGATCCTAATATGATAATCGGTATGTCTTGGTATAGGGAACTACAATGAACTACTTCTCCTAAAGGTATTGTTATGAAAGTTTGACACAAGATTGAGGGTTTTAGACCTAACTTTTCAACAAATGAACTAGCTATGAAAGAATGAGACGCCCTAGAATCAAAAATCAAGTAAGCAGGGTTAGAGTTTACGAGGAAAGTACCCGTCACAACATTGGCGTTGGTGTCTGCTTCATTCTGGTTCATAACATAAATTTTTCCATTGTTGCCTCGAGCACCATTTCCATTGTTGTTCTGATTGTTGTTTCCTCCATTTGCTCGATTGTTATTCTGCCCATTATGCTGAGTATTGTTCCCTTCGTGAGCATTCGAAGCCTGACCCTGAAGTTGTTATTGTTATAGGGGCGGTTGTTGTTGTTCTGGTTTTTATTAGACCCATGACCATTCATATCCCCCCCCCATTGTTCCCATTATGTCAATTATTATGATACTTAGGACACTGATTAGCCTTACGTCCTTTCTCTCCACAAGCATAACAAGTTATTGGATCTCCTTGATAGGTAAATCCTGGGTGGCTTTTGTTACGCTTCGTACAAGTAGGGTTCTGGGTACGGGATCCCTGCTGGTTTGATCTCCCCTGATCTTGGTAGTTGCTACGATTCCCTTGATAATTACCACCACCATTAGTGTAATTATCGCCCCCATTATTATTGTTACTACCACCATTAGTGTGCACACCCCTCACTAATCTAATGGGTATCTGCAATGCGCACCAATAGTATTAGGAGGAAGACAATAAAGAGTTGTAAATCAAGTACTGTTCATCACCTATGGAGGATCCAAATCCACAGGATAATTCCCTCAATAATATTTCCACTTTACGTGATTAATATATTTTAATAGTTATGTCACGTCAAATATCACATTAACATTAACAGGACCGTCTTTAGTTCAATAAATATTTTTTACAACTTAATCACTTTATATAATTATAATAATCGTCTATAATTCATAATAACCAATACATCCATCATTATAGCCTCATAGAGTCATAATATCGACTTATAATATCATTCGTAATATCATTAACTCACTATTAATACCCATTAAGTTAAATTATCGATATTAGTATAATTTTTAGCATGATGGTTACATATGTACATTATAAATCCAAAGATAATAACAAAATACCAGTAGATACAAATGTATTATACGCAGGGATAGTAGTACTGAAATTAATTAATAATAGTAATTTTAGTCATAACAAGTACTAATATTATTCTTCTCACATAATATACATCTAACAAAGACATGGAGTCACAAAACTACATGTTGGAGAATTAGAGTATAAAGTTAGTTTATTTCATGATATATTATTTGAGTTACTTGGTAATGGTGTTGTTACTTGAAATAATATATGTAATATTATGCTATATAATGAAGAGCAATAGTGTTAAGAGCATGAGCATGGGCATCGCATCTTGCTCGCACAAGCAAACAAAGCAGGCCTCGCACAAGCAGAGATGCAGTGGACTGGTTGCGACTCGCGACCTATGTTCTACCTCGTGATGCTGTGCGCTCGCCAAGCAGGGAAGAGACGGGGCTGGTCGCGACTCGCGATCTGGGTTGCACCTCGCGACGCTGCCCAGCTCGCGACTCGCGACACTATTCACGACTCGCGACGATCGTCTGTTTTCTATTGCTCTTTGCGTGATTTCGCGTGTTTTGACGGTTTGTCAATGGACTGTTTCGGTTTTTCTGAAACAATATAGCATTGTTATATATATGAGATCTCTCTCTTGCATACAAACTCTAAAGATTAAATCTAAGAAGTTCATCATCTTTACAAAATCTCACAAATTCATTCTCAATTAATAGTGTTCATAGTAAGCGTCACCACTATTGTTTTCTTCTTTGTATCTCGAAGGTGAATTCCGTGAAACCCGTGCTTTACGAATAGGGTCGGAATATTACTTTTGGGAAAGTGATCCACGCCTAGAAGAATCGATCATCTTGTGACCCTTGTTCATTTCTATAATTTTTCTAACAATCCAAAAGTAATATCCTTACAAGATGACTACAATTCATGAAATGTCTGCAAATTTTCATAAACTTGACAAGTTCAAAGGTGTTGGATTTAGAAGATGGAAAAAGAAGATGCATTATTTTTTTCTCACTTCGTTAAGTGTGAAATTCGAAGGAGAAACAAATGGGAGAATGATGACTATATATGTCGTGGCCACATCCTTAACGGTATGTCCGATGCTTTGTTTGATATTTATCAATTTGTTGAATCCGCTAAGATTCTTTGGAATGAACTAGAAAGTAAATACATGGCCGAAGATGCTTCTAGTAAGAAATTTGTCGTTAGTAATTTCAATACTTTTAAAATGGTAGATTCTAGGCCAGTAATGGAGAAATTCCATGAAATTCAAAGAATCTTAGGGATTTTTAAGCAACACAACATTGTAATGGATGAGACCTTTGTTGTTTCCTCAATTATTGACAAATTACCACCCGGTTGGAAAGATGTTAGAAATTCTCTTAAGCATAAGAAAGATGATATGAATGTTGAACAGTTGGGTGCTCATCTTCGGATTGAAGATGGCATTCGGGTCCAAGATGGACAAAAGGATGTCAATCCTAATCCTTCCACCGTTAACATGGTGGAGGATGGTAAGTCAAATGAGTCTTCTAATCCTAAGAAGAGGGCTAACAATTTCACCAAAGACAACAATTGGAAGAAGCCTAAGTTTGGTGGAGGTGCTCAACGAGGTTGTTGGGAATATGGAAAGCCCGGTCATTTTAAGAAGGATTGCACCATTTGGAAGAAGAAGATGAACAAAAAGAATGGTGGGAATGGCAAGTCTAGCCAAACCCATGCCAAGCAAGGTATGAGTACACAAGTTTCACTTAATTCAAATTTGAATTTTGTGTGTATGATTTCAGAAATTTTTTGTGTACAGGATGATTGTTCATGGTGGATCGATTCAGGAGCATCAAGACATGTATGCAAGGAGCGGTCTCTATTCAAGACTTTCAAGGAGGTTGAGAATGGAGAAGTTATTCTTTACATGGGCAATGATTATACGGCTAAAGTTCTAGGTGTAGGCCAAGTAGAATTAGTGTTTAGTTCCGGAAAGCTTCTTATTTTAAGAGATATATTGTATGCTCCGGAACTTAGGAGAAATTTAGTCTCCGGTGCTACCTTGAATCGATTAGGTTTTAAAATGGTATTTGAAGCTGATAAATTTATATTGTCTAAGGGTGGAACATTTGTAGGACTTGGTTACCTTTATAATAGCATGTTTAAACTTAGTATTTCAAATGCTTTGAAAGATACTTTGTTTGTTGTCAATGAAAAATCTTCTCTATGGCACAATAAACTTGGTCATGTTAATTATAAAAAGTTGTATTCCATGAATAAACATGATTTGATTCTCTCTTTTGATCCAAGTATATAGAAGTGTAGAACATGCATTTTAACAAAGATAACAAGAAAA
Source organism: Beta vulgaris subsp. vulgaris (assembly GCF_026745355.1). Classification (NCBI taxonomy): domain Eukaryota; kingdom Viridiplantae; phylum Streptophyta; class Magnoliopsida; order Caryophyllales; family Amaranthaceae; genus Beta; species Beta vulgaris. The sequence continues at coordinate 29,594,835 of NC_079209.1, forward strand.
TCCTTTCCAAAAAATGTGGAAAAGGATACTTCATTACTTGATTTGGTGCATAGTGATTTATGTGATTTCCATAGCACTCCTTCCTTAGGGAACAAGAAATACATGATAACTTTTATTGATGATTATTCTCGGTTTTTTTTTATGTATACTTGTTGTTTACTAAGGATGAAGCCCTTGATAAGTTTAAAATCTATAAAAGTGAAGTTGAATTGCAACTAAGTGACAAACTTAAAAGATTTAGAACCGATAGGGGTGGTGAATTCTATGACCCGAGTTATTTTCAATCAACTGGCATTATACATGAAACTACAGCGGCCTATACACCACAACAAAATGGTATAGCCGAAAGAAAGAATCGAACTTTGCAAGAAATGGTAAATTCGATGTTATCCAATTCGGGTTTAAGTTATGGTTTTTGTGGTGAAGCTATGTTAACAGCTTGTCATATTTTAAACCGATTTCCAATGAAAAAAATCGAGGTTACCCCATATGAACTTTGGTATAAATGAAAACCAAACTTGAGTTATCTCAAAGTTTGGGGATGTCGGGCCATTGTAAAAGTGACGGAACCCAAACGTAAAAAGTTGAGTGCATGTTTATAGGGTATGTTGTTCATAGCAAAGCCTATAGGTTCTATGTTATAGAACAAAATGACTTTTGGTCAATTCACACAATTGTGGAGTCAAGAGATGCGATTTTTGATGAAAATAGATATTCATCAATTCCTAGACCAAAGGACATTACTCTTAATACCAATGTTCAAGAAGTGGATCAATCAAACATAGATCAAGGAGTTGAACTTGATCAAACTAACATTAATCAAGAAGTTGATGAACAAGCTCTTGATGAGAATGTTGCATCAACATCATCAGAACCTAGGAGAAGCAAGAGGGCGAGAAAAGAGAAATCTTTTGGCCCGGACTTTCATGTATATTTGGTTGAAGGATCAAGAAGTTCCATAGCGACTAAGTTCCCATATATATTTAAGGTGGAAGAGGATCCTTTAACGTTTAATGAGGCTATGAGGTCTCAAGATGCCGCTTTTTGGAAAGAGGCAATTGATGATGAGATGGATTCTATCATGGGAAATAACACTTGGGTTCTAGCTGATTTACCTCCTAAGTGTAAACCAATTGGGTGTAAATGGATTTTCAAAAAGAAAATGAAAGTGGATGGGAGTATAGATAAGTTCAAGGCCCGTATTGTGGCTTAAGGTTTTTCACAAAAACCGGGTATTGATTATTTTGCTACATATGCCCCAGTAGCTAGAATCTCCACTATAAGGTTATTAATAGCTCTTGCGGCTATTCATAAGCTTGTGATCCATCAAATGGATGTCAAGACAGCGTTCTTGAATGGAGAACTAGAAGAAGAGGTTTACATGCGACAACCGGAAGGGTTTGTTGTGAAAGGTCAAGAGCACAAAGTGTGCAAGTTAATTAGATCTTTGTATGGGCTAAAACAAGCACCAAAACAATGGCATCAAAAGTTTGATGAGGTTGTGTTATCTAATGGTTTCAAGTTGAATATTTCAGACAAGTGTGTATATAGCAAATTTGATGATAGCGGTAATGGTGTCATGATTTGCTTATATGTAGATGACATGTTAATTTTTGGAACGGATTTGTCACAAGTTGAATGGACAAAATCTTTTCTATCTTCACAATTCTCCATGAAAGATTTGGGAGAGGCGGATATCATCTTAGGTATAAGAATTAAGAGAGATAATGGAAAATTGATCTTGTCACCATCTCATTACATTGAGAAAGTGCTCAAGAAGTTTAATGTTAGTGATTGTTCTCTGGTTTCAACTCCTATGGACCCAAGTGAGAAATTGTTGCCAAATGATTGTAATGTCGTGTCTCAACTTGAGTATGTGAGGGTTATAGGATGTTTGATGTATGCTATGATGGATACTAGGCCAGATATCACATTTGCAGTAGGGAAATTAAGTAGGTATACTAGTAATCCTAGTATGGAACATTGGCAAGCTATTTGTCGGGTATTAAAGTATTTGAGGAAGACCATGGATTATGGTTTGTTCTACAGTGGATATCCTTCGGTTTTAGAAGGGTATTCGGATGCAAGTTGGATCTTTAATAGAGAAGATCATTCCTCCACAAATGGATGGGTATTCCTCCTTGGAGGAGGTGCAATATCTTGGGCTTCCAAGAAACAAACTTGCATTGCAGATTGTTCAATGACTTCTGAGTTTATAGCTCTGTCATCGGCAAGCAATGAAGCCGGGTGGCTAAGGAATCTCATGTTTGAGATACCTTTGTTGCCAAAACCAATATCACCTATTACTATACATTGTGATAGTGATGCAGCGTTGGCAAGAGCATAGTCAAGTGTATAATGGCAAGTCAAGACACATTGGTGTGAGACATAGTTATGTCCAAGGACTTATCAAAGATAGTGCCATCACTATTGACTATGTAAGAACTACTTTTAATCTAGCAGATTGTTTCACAAAGGCGCTAGCTAGAGATACGGTAAAGAGGATGGCAATCGGGTTAAGATTGGTGCCTTTTGAAAATCACGAGTAAGGGAATCTTAACTTAATGCCCAATAAGACGTTGGGTCTTGAGTTCAATAAGATTAATTTCCTTATTTGATGATTGAAAGAACTTATAAATATCATCCAAGGTAAAGTTCTTTAAGTCTGTGATGTTTAAGAGGATGTTTACTCTTAATAGGTCTCTTCACATTGTGCTTTATCACAGGAGCATGTTTTTCTAAGAGGTCTACCTATGTAAGTGCGAAGTTTGGCCGCTTCAAGGAGCTAGTGAGGCATAGCTTTGATGCACTTATGAATTGATATGGACACATGGCGAGTTAGTGTCAGGTATATATTGAAAATGAGTAGTTAATCTTGTGTATATAATATCTTCAAGTTTTCATTATGTGTTGCTAATGGTTCAATCGTTTATCGACACCATTTGGATACGAATGCTTGGAATGTGTATTATACTAAGTGGAAGTTCAAGTCTTTGTACACTTTCATTTATGCATGAGATTGTTTTGTTATGATGATGTTTATGCATAACTATTTTGTATACTCTAAATGGGGGAGGATTGTTGGAGATTTAGTGTATAAAGTTAATTAGTTTATTTCATGATATATTGTTTGAGTTACTTAGTAATGGTGTTGTTACTTGAAACAATATACGTAATATTATGCTACATAATGAAGAGCAATAGTTTCAAGAGCATGAGCATGGGACTCGCATCTCGCTCGCACAAGCCAACAAAGCAGGCCTCGCACTCACGCTCGCTCGCACAAGGAGAGATGCAGTGGACTGGTCGCGACTCGCGACCTATGTCGTACCTCGCAATGTTGTGCGCTTGCCAAGCAGGTAAGAGACGGGGCTGGTCGCGACTCGCGATCTGGGTCGCACCTCGCGACGCTGCCCAGCTCGCGACTCGCGACACTGATCGCGACTCGCGACGATCGTCTGTTTTTTGTTGCTCTTTGCGTGATTTCGCGTGTTTTGACGGTTTGTCAATGTACTGTTTCGGTTTTTCTGAAACAATATAGCATTGTTATATATATGAGATCTCTCATATGATGAAAGGTGTTGAGAAAAACTACTTGTCTCTCTTGCATACAAACTCTAAAGATTAAATCTAAGAAGTTCATCATCTTTTCATAATCTCACAAATTCGTTCTCAATTAATAGTGTTCATAGTAAGCGTGACCACTATTGTTTTCTTCTTTGTATATCGAAGGTGAATTCCGTGAAACCCGTGCTTTATGAATAGGGTCAGAATATTACTTTTGGGAAAGTGATCCACGCCTAGAAGAATCGATCATCTTGTGACCCTTGTTCATTTCTATAATTTTTCTAACACTACATGTATTACACATAGCACGTACAATTCCTAACGGGATTCTAGTTGTTGATGGACATTGTGAATTACCTCAAATGCGTCCCAAGTATAGCAATATCAACTAAAATTTGCCTCCTACGAAGTTTCCGTCTACAACAAATAATATTAACTAAAGTTAGTCACTTAATATAATATCCCGAAAATAATTAACCAAAGTTTACAGAATAAATAATTAACAAAGAGTTAAATAACCAAAGTTGAAAAGAAAAGAAAGAAAGAAAGAAAAGAAAAAAATAGAAAGAAACTGAAGAAAAGCGTGATAAGGGCACAAAACTCAAAACAATTTCAAAACTCCTTGTGAGTTGTGGCAGCAAGTCACAACTTTCTCGTGAAATTGTTTTGCACACTCAATAATTTGTTTTGTTTTTATTTTATTTTATTTTTTTCTTCAAAACTTAAAGTATATAGGAACTTTTGTTCCTATTAGCCATTATTCCACAGAAAACCAGAAGAAAAGAAGAAAGAAGAAAGAAGAAAGAGACTAAAAAGAAGAAAGAAGAAAAGAGAAGAAGAAGACCAACGCCGTACTCCGGTCAAGTCGTCGTAGTCACGTCGGGTTTTAAAAATTTATTACTTTATTTTTTTTCTGGATGAAACCTTCGAAACACAACAATGGTGGATTCTAGATTTGGAATTCGGAACTTACCAAAATGATAACGAAAGTGAGTTACGTGAGAATTTTTGGGTGTTTGGGGGTACATATATGTATATAAATCTAGGGTTTCACTAAAAGATAAGTATTTTAAAAAAATCTAATCCTTTCCCAAAACCAACTCAACTTATAATTTCAGAATTTTCTTTTCTCTCTATCTTTCTTTTTGAACGAAAAATCTGATTTACTAAAAAAAAAATTCTGCTTTCGAAAATTTTATTTTAAAAAAATAAAAATCTGGTTTAATAAAAAAAAGAGAATCATAAAAATCTAATTTATTATAATTATAATTTATTTTTCAGAATTTTATATATATAAAATCTTATTATAACAAAATAGATTTCATAAAATAGTTATAAAAATTTGGGATATTACAATAATGATATGCTTTGGATGCATTACCTTGGCGACTTTTATCATATAAGAAGTTGCCATAGTTGTCGCTAATAATCCCAGCCCCAATATTGCTAATATACTTCCAGCCCTTGCAGCAACATATTGATAGTTTGTTGCTAATATAAAAATCCAATAAAATTTGAAATCATCTGAAATAAAGAAATTTAACATTGTCTCGTCAAAAATTTCTCATCAATAAAACATCTTCAACATATGGAAGGAAAAATCTCAATAGAGGTATAATGTTATGAGAAAGAGCTCAATGTTTATCAGATTCTAATTCAAGTACTCTTCTACAACAAGTACATATTATTCCCACACCTCATAAAAAACTGATTAGTCATAACTAATCCAAAAATACAAAAGCTTTAAGAAAAAAACATACTCATAAATTTCTTTTTATCTGGGAACATTTATAGCAACTCTAGCACCCACCTCACCCTATCAAGATTTTGAACCACAACAATAGCCTTCAACCCTCCTTGCTTCCGACAGGCCTCCACCATTCTCCCTCAATCTTTCTCCCATTCTCCTCCTCATATGTTAGCGCAACAGCAACATGCTCTGCCCCACTAATAGTACACCCGAACGCCCCCCGCCCCCTTCAATCAATGCCCTCTTCACCGCCTCCATCCCTATAACCAATGGCACCGGCAAAGGTTCCTATCTTATCCCCAAACAACACCTTCCGCACCCCTTCCACGTTAAATTAACTAGCAAAAAAACCCAATGCAACAACATTGAAATCTTCAATTCTGTTAGAAATAAGAACAACCCTATACAGTAGCAACATTAAAATTTTCAATTACAAACAAATTGAGCAACCCCATCACCAAAATTATACATTAAACAATACTACCTAAACGCTTTAAAGTGTGTTACATATCAAAGTGTAACTTGAAAATGTTATATATCGTAAAGTGTTACATCAAAATACTATTCAATTGAAAAAGTGCTACGTCAAAGTGTTAATTATGAAAAAAGTGTTACATTCAGTGTTACATATTAATAAAGTGCTACCAAGGTGTTAAATACGTATTTGAGATAATTGAATTTTGAAAAGTGTTACCTCAGACCAACTTTGTACTAGTGTTTTTAGACTAAATTTCAACCAGGAGGATCAATCTATCAATGGATGTTAGGCAATCAATCTAAGCGCTAGAATAAAATTGAGAAATAATCGATCTTGTTTGTTGTATTATTGCCCGTATAGCTTATATGAGTACATAAATATTGAGAGGAGAAGAAGTAAGATAGATTGTAATCAGATGTCTGATACTTGGCTACATATTGTTTTATTTATAATGGAATAATGGTGTGGATCTAAAGGTTCACTTTGATGGAGCATATATGGTTGACTTTGATGGCTCAATAAAATGCATTTGTGTCGTGTGCTCCTTGGATTGAAGCTACTTAGCATTTTATGTAATACTCCATATTTTTAGTAAGTTATTAGTTATAATTTTTAAAAGGTTTTATATACTAAAAAGGCTTTTTATTAATTATAAAGGTTTTATTTAGGCATTTATATTAGATTATGGGTTTTTCAAATACACTCTAGCCCAAATTAAGTATTGGGCCTAAGTTCACAAATCTAATCCAAGTAATTGGTTAATAAAATTAAAAATATTTAAAAAAAATCAAAAAGAATTTACAAAAGATTTATAAAAAGAAAGAGAAAAAAATAAAAAATATAGCAAAGCATTGACTTCGGCAACTCACCGCCAGGGAACTAAGTTCATGTTTATCAAAATTTGGTTACTTTATTTATCTTTTGATTTTAAGCATCTATACTATTCACTATTTATCTTATGGAATATTCCTCTATTCTAGCTGTATGATCATAAAGAAATAGTGTATCCTAGCTAAAATTAATTATCTTTTCTCAAAAACCCATCTTTTAGTTTCCTAGCCCTAGTTAGACTCTACCTGTCCAACTAGTATAAATAGGGGCCTCCATCCCTCATATTCTTCACACCAAATTTGAGGAATCCATCTCTTTTCTCAAGTTTAAACTCTATCTCCCTCTTAGCCTACCTTCTCTCTTTTCTCCTTAGTAGTTATTAATTTTTGAGGTGCGTGTATATGTAGATCTTTAAATATTGTTCTGCATACGTAGTGTCATGTTTTTAGGGTTATTATTTTTTAGATTAAAATACATGTCTTATGAGTCTTGTTAGAAGTTTTAAACTTTAGGATTTAAACTTAGGATTTTTAGGATTTAAACTTTATGAGTTTTACTATGATTATTACAAGTTACATGAGTATGTTAGAAGTTATGACTTATTATGAACATGCTATAGTTTATAGTTAATCGTAGGTTCCGTTGTTAAAAGTAGGGCAAAATAATATGTCTGTATAAAATTGGCGTGTGTAAGTTAGTACTTTGAATAAATCCACATGTATTAGACACTTTTATTATGTCATGGTCACACATGTCAGTAAACTAAGTTGATAGTATGTTATGTCATGTGCCCACATGTTAGACATAATAAGCATGACTTGTTAATCAGTTACAGTGCCGTATGTTATCAAATATTATTAATTTAGTTCTTCCTCTATAATTAGGTTCAAGATTATTTCATGATTTAGTTCTCAATTTTATGCCTTTATATGGCAACAGTTTTATACAAGGATTACTATTATTCTTTTTAAAGGAGGATTATTTTCGAAAAAAAATTATTAGTTATATGATCTTTTATGATCACAATTATAAAGAGGCAACGGTTTGTTATTTATTAGCAAGAAAGGTAGTCATTATATTATTTACTCATTTACTTTTTGTATAAGTCATGTGGACAAGGTAGTTCCCTCGTAATAGACTCATTAAGGAATACTAAATTGGGGTGTGCACATTTAGGAAAGGTACTAGGCAAGGAAAAAGATTTTTATTAAAGTTATGTAGTTTATTTTATACAACTGTTACAAGTATCCAAGGAAGGTTTATAAATATATTTTGAATGTTTCATAAGGTATTTACATTTCCGCATATACATGTACTCAGTATTTTTACTTACATGCTTTTATTTGTTTGTTTGTTTTATGGCTTTGTCCCTGTGATGACCCTTTTGGTGAGCAGGATTTACAGGTTGATTGATGTATACTTTGTATAGGGGATCTAGTAAGGAGTAATACATAGCTTAGTTTAGCAATAGTTATTTTTATAATTTCCATTGTCATAGTAGCAACAATAAAAAAATTTATTTATCAATAAAGAGAAGTTATTATTATTAATTCCGCTGCATTGTTAAATTAGTAGTTAGTAGTTTTAGCCTTTAACGTTATCACGTGCGGTAATACTCTCAAGTTTCTCAAGTATTTTATATTAAAATATATTCTTCAAAACGAGAGAAATTTGGGGGTGTTACAAAGTGGTATCAGAGCCTTTAGGTTTATTAATGAGAGTTTGGGTAGATTTAGGAAGGGCATATAAGTTAGAGTTTCGCATTTTTGTGCATAAATTATTTGCATAATTTTTTTTCATTTGCATAATTTTTTTATCTGCTTAAAAAGTTATATTTACAAGTATAAATATTTTCCACTTTATATATTTTGAAGAAAGGAATAAGTGTGTGGCTTTATTTTTCTGAGGAAAGTTCTGGCTAAGGAAAGACTTGGTATTTAAGTTGGCCGTTTGTGCCGCACCTCTCTTTCCTGGGAACTCCCTCGATTAATTTTTCCATACACGAAAAACCTAGTATTCGAAATAAAAATTTATTCATATACATATTTATATATACTTAATTTTTTTTCGAAAACACAAATAGTTTGAAATTTTTTGTTTTCTTATTTACACTCGCATTATTATTCTTATGAATAATTGTATGACGTTCTGTCTAGCAAAGTATGGAAATATAATAAAATTTTTATAAGGATGAAGATTTTTTTTAGTATCTTTAATATTTAGTAGTTCTGTAATTAGACTACTACTCCTTATAAATGTCAGCATTCCTTTACAAGGATTAATAAATAAAATTCTAGTTTGTTCTTTTATGTTATATGCAATTTGTCAATCATATTAGAATCATGATTGTTTATGATTCAAATTTAGTAGGATAACTTAATAAGTAGTTTGTTTCTTACCCAGGAAGAAATGGCCAGTAGACCCGAAGTAGATCCAAAACTCGAGCAACTCTTAAGGAGTTGACCTCTCTGACCAAGAATTTGGCTAAGGCTATGACTTCTCAACTGAACCGTCAACAAGAGCCTGACCTAGCTGGCGAGTGTTTAAGAAAGTAGCCTCTAGGAATCCACCTGTTATGATGGAAAAGAGGACCCAGCCAGTCTTGAGAACTGGATTAGGAGTTTGATAAACTGTTTACTGCTGTTAGGTGTGATGATGAGTTAAAATCAACAATGCTACATACTACCTAAAGAGGAAGCTGATTTATGGTGGTCCCAAAGGAAGGAGTCTTTGGCGACTCAAGAGGATTTTTGGTGGAAGCAATTTAAGGAAGCTTTGAGAACCAAGTTTTACCCACCTCACTCAAGGAAAAAGAAGTGCCTAGAGTTTACTAACCTGAGGATGGGGACAATGACTATCAATGAATACTCTAAGTTCATAGAGTTAATGAGGTTTGCACCTGAAATGGTTCCAACTGAAGTTTTGAAGGCTCAACGATTTGAGCAATGGTTGACCTTGTCCATTCAAGGGAAATTGGGAGGGGTTAACTTTAATAGCCTTGATGAAGTGTGTGGGAGAGCTGCCCATCTATTCGGGATCAAGGGAAGAGAGCTAGAAGTGAATCCTGGAGATAAAAGGAAGGGGTCTAGTAATGGGTTTCAAGGTGGAGATAAGCGTCAAAAGACTAATGGGGGATTCAAGCAAGGAAAGATGATAAAAGTAATGGGAATAACAACAATCTAGTTAATCTGAAAATGGAAAGTCTAAGAGAGTCTACTACTGCAAAAGATGTCCAAGAAACCACCCAGGGAAGGACTGTGAAGGAAATCTGGTAACTTGTAGGATATGTAGCAAGTTAGGCTATAGAGAATATGAGTGCTTCCAGAAAGACTCAACATCAGCAAATCCTAAGCCAACCAAGAATCAGGGAGGTATGGGACAAAGGACTCCAACAGCAAGCGGTGACCCATAATCGTGTTCCTCCTAAGAATGGGAACGGAGGAGACAATCAGGCTAAGACAAATAATCAAGGTCGAGTGTTTGTCATGAGCAATCGTGAGGCTGAAACGACTGCAGGCGTATGGACTGGTACTTTCTTCATCTCTTCTATTCCAGTAAAGATTTGATTTGATTCAGGAGCTTCTCACTCTTTTATTTGCAAAATCTTAGTGAGAAACTTAAGTTGGGAAAACCCGAATTTATAAGCATGGATATAGTCATACCTTCTGGAGATGTCATTAAGTTTCTAAGATTATAGAGATGTTTTAGTGACTATAGCAGGGGTAGAATTTTTCAGACTTAATTGAATTCGATTAGATGACCTAGATGTTGTTATGGGAATGGATTGGTTGGGAAAATTCAAAGCCCAAATAGACTGCAGGGCCCAAAAAGTGACTTGAAAGGCCCAAAAGGAGTCAAAGTAACCTATAGAAAAATTAGTCAGAAGCCCAGTCCAAGAATGATTTCTGCTATGCAACTCAAGAAGTTGTGTAGTATACAAAAGTTGGGAGTAGAAGGAGAAAAGATGGAGAATATTCCTGTAGTTAATGAATTTCAGGATGTCTTTCCAGAAGAAATCCCTGGAATGCCTCCAATAAGGGAAGTGGAGTTCACCATAGACTTAATGCCTGGAACTGGCCCAATATCTAAAGCACCATATCGTATGGCTCCAGCTGAAATGAATGAGCTTAAAACCCAATTAGAAGAGTTATTAGAAAGGGCTACGTAAGGCCCAGTGTATCCCCATGGGGTGCGCCTGTCTTGTTTGTAAAGAAGAAGGATGGTAGTCTAAGGTTATGCATCGACTACCGTGAGTTGAACCAAGTGACCATTAAGAATAAGTATCCTCTCCCAAGGATCGATGATTTGTTTGACCAACTGAAAGGAGCTGGAATTTTCTCTAAGATTGACTTAAGGTCAGGGTATCATCAGTTAAGAATTGCTGATAAGGACATTGCTAAGACCGCTTTTAGGACACGTTATGGCCATTATGAGTTTACAGTAATGCCTTTTGGATTGACTAATGCGCCAGCAGTATTTATGGATCTCATGCACCGAATTTTTAAGCCATACTTAGACCAATTTGTGGTAGTATTTATAGATGATATATTGGTTTACTCTAAGAATAAAGAAGAGCATGAGAAACACCTCCGAATAATCTTGTCAACCCTCCAACAAAAGAAGTTGTATGCAAAGTTTTTGAAGTGTGAGTTCTGGTTGGAAAAAGTGGTATTTCTAAGCCACGTCATTTCTAAGGAGGGTGTTGTCGTTGATCCAGCAAGATTGAAGCCGTTATGAATGGCCTACTCCAAAGAATGTGACTGATATAAGAAGTTTTCTAGGTCTGGCAGGTTATTACAGACGTTTTGTTAAGGATTTCTCGAAAATAGCCCGACCAATGACCAACCTTATGAAGAAAGAGTCCAAGTTTATTTGGAGCCCAGAATGTGAGAAAGCCTTCACCATCCTAAAGGAAAGACTAACCTCAGCCCCTGTGTTATCCTTACCTGATGGGAGTGATACTTATGAAGTATATAGTGATGCATCTAAACATGGTCTAGGGTGTGTGTTAATGCAAAATAGAATAGTCATTGTTTATGCATCAAGGCAACTGAAACTATATGAAGTCAACTACCCTACTCATGACCTAGAATTGGCCGCAATAGTCTTTGCTTTAAAATTTTGGTGTCATTATGTGTATGGGGTGACATGTAAGATATATACAGATCACAAAAGTTTGAAATACATTTTCACCCAAAAGGATTTGAATATGAGGCAAAGGAGATGGTTAGAATTCATAAAAGACGACGATTTGGATATCCAATACCATGAAGGAAAAGCCAATGTAGTGGCAGATGCCTTAAGTAAGAAGACAAGTCATGCCTTAAGCACTATGGTGGTGGCAGACCAACTGTGTTTAGACTTTCAGAAGATGAATCTTGAAGTTATGCATACGGAGAAGTAGAGAAAATGTTTAGTGCACTGACCATTCAACCCTCTATATTTGATCAAATTAGGGAAGCTCAATTAAAGGATGAAAAGATGGAAAAGATAAAAGAAAAGGTGAGGGAGGGTCATGCTGGAGACTTCGAAATTCATGAAGATGGAAGCTTAAGAATGGAAGGAAGGTGGTGTATACCCGAAGCTTGCAAAGATTTAAAGTTGAAAATCATGGATGAAGGCCATAATTCTCCATATTCTATGCACCCAGGGGGTGATAAGCTGTATAAGGATTTAAAGAAGAATTTCTGGTGGGCTCGTATGAAGGCTCCGTTTGGTAGAGCGTAAAACGTTTTCCCGGAAAACTGTTTTCCTCTATTTTCAGTTTTACATTGTTTGGTTGGCAAAAGAGTGTAAAACCATTTTCCCTTGGGGTAAAATTACTCTCCCAAGGATGGAAAACCATTTTCCTTTCAAAATGAAGGGAAAACTATTTTCCTTTATCTCTCTTGTACACTCCTCTCACTACCTCCTTACTTTCCCTTTTATTTTTCTTTCATTTCATCATTTTTCTTACATCGAACCAAACAATGGAAAACTAATTTTGGAATTGTGTTTTCCATTGTAAATTGTTTTCCATGAAAATCATTTTACACTGAAAATATTTTACGCCCTACCAAACGGAGCCGAAGTTGGACATAGCTAAATTTGTTTCCAAATGCTTAACATGTCAAAAGGTGAAGAGTGAACATAAATGACCCCAAGGAAAAGTCCAGCCTTTAGATGTGCTAGATGGAAGTGGGATTCTATTTCGATGGATTTCGTTGTTGCTTTGCCTAAGAGTAAATCTGGGAATGATACGATGATGGGTAATTGTCAATATGTTAACCAAGTCTGTAGTGTTCATACCTATGAAGGCAACGTGGTAGATGGACCAACTAGCTAAGGCCTACATTAAGCATGTATTGAGACTACATGGAGTACTGAAAGATATTGTGTCTGATCGAGATTCTAGATTTTTGTCTAAGTTCTGGCAGAAGCTACAACAAGCCTTTGGTTCGAAGCTATTGATGAGTACTGCTTTTCACCCAGCCACTGATGGTCAGACTTAAAGGACCATACAAACCTTAGAAGATATGTTAAGATCTTGTGTCATGGAATATCAGGGTTCATGGGAAGATCATCTGGATTTGATAGAGTTCTCCATATAACAATTATCATTCAAGTATAGGCATGGCACCATTCGAGGCTTTGTATGGTAGGAAATGTAGAAGCCCATTATGTTGGAACGATATAAGTAAAACAGTTATACTTTGGCCTCAATTGATTGAAGAAACCGTGCAACAGGTTAAGATGATCCAAGGAAAGATTAAGGCAGCCCAAGATCGTCAGAAAAGTTATGCTGATCTGAAGCGTAGGGAAGAAGAATATGAAGTGGGCGAAAAAGTGCTTTTGAAAGTATCACGAATGAAGGGTGTGATAAGGTTTGGAAAGAAAGGGAAGCTCAGTCCTAAGTTTATAGGCCCATATGAGATATTGGATAGAGTTGGAAAAGTGGCCTATAGACTAGCCCTACCCACTGAATTAAGCCGTGTTCATAATGTGTTCCATATATCTCAGTTGAGACGGTATAACCCAGATAAATCGCATGTGTTGCAACCTGAAACAGTTCAAATTGATGATAAATTATCTTATGAAGAAAGGCCTATTAAGATTTTAGACAGTAAGGTTAGAAGTACTCGGAATAAGGATGTTAATAAATTTGTTAAGGTGCTCTGGTCTAATCATAAGTCCGAAGAAGCAACATGGGAAGCACAAGCTGAGATGCGAAAGAAATATTCAGAGTTGTTTGCAGAAGGTTAGTAGTAGAGTTACGGGGGCATAACTCCTTTCTAAAGGGGGTAGAATGCGATAGAGTTTCGCGCGTTTGACTTGGAACCCTATTTTTACCTAATTTTGACTTATTTTACGAATTATTATGTGAGTCAACTTACTTTTATAAGAAGTTGGTGGAATATATGTCTTACTTGCTTTGTCTCTTTCATTGCTTGCTTTAGGTTTCGAGGACGAAACTTCTTTTAAGGGGGGTAGTTTGTAATACTACGTATTTTTAGTTATTAGTTATAATTTCTAAAAGGTTTTATATACTAAAAAGGATTTTTATTAATTATAAAGGTTTTAAATAGGCTTTTATATTAAATTATGGGTTTTTCAAATAGACTCTAGCCCAAATTAAGTATTGGGCTAAGTTCACAAATCTAATCCAAGTAATTGGTTAATAAAATTTAAAATATTTTAAAAGGAGAAAAAATTCAAAAAGGATTTACAAAAGATTTTTTTTTTAAAAAAAAAGTCTTTAAAACCATGAAGGTGCAAACTCACGCCAGTGAGTTTGTATCCAAATTGGTTACTTTTCTTTTATTTTATCTTGGTTAATTAGCATCTAGACTATTTATCTTATGGAATATTCCTCTATTCTAGCTATATGATCATAAAAAGATAGTGTATCTTAGCTAAAATTAATCATCTTTTCTCAAAAATCTATCTTTTAGTTTCCTAATCCTATTCCGATTCTGCGTGCCAACTAGTATAAATAGGGGTCTCTACCCATCATATTCTTCACACCAAATTTGAGAAATAAATCTCTTTTCTCAAGTTTAAACTCTCTCTCCCTCTTAGCCTACCTTTCTCTTCCTCCCTAGTAATTATTATTATTCAAGGTGCGTTTATATGTAGATCGTTAATAAATGTTTGGCATGTGTAGTATCATGTTTCTAAGTTTTTTTAGTTTAGATTGAAGTAATATTTTTATGGGTTTTCTTATGAACTTTATGAGTTTTATTATGAATATTATGAGTTTACACAAGTATGTTAAGTTTATGACTTATTATGAACATGTTAGTAGTCTATAATTAAATTTACTTTCAATCGACAAAATATTACGAGCTATATGTTGAAATATGTTTCGGTAGTCATTCTAACAATTCTGTCATATAAAACTTTTCTGTTGTCATTCTTGCTTAAATTACTTGGCTACTACTATCCAACTAAGCATAGATGTGTCAAGTTGTAGGAAAGCTTATTATCATAGTCTAATTAGTATGGCCATTATTTTTGTAAAGGTTCTTGTTGCATTATGTTTACTGCATATACATTGTTTCTTAGCTTTGTTATTTTAGCATTATTATCATAACTATTTCTAATAGTATTACTATAAATGCTTTTCAAGATTATTTCATGAACAAGTTATATATTTTATATGCTTTTATATGGCTAAAGTTTTATACAAGAATATTATATTTTAAAGAAGGATTATTTCCGAAAGATTTTTATTCGTTATATGATCTTTTATGATCATAATTATAAAGAGGCCACAGCTTGTTATTTACTAACAAGAACGGTAGCTATTATATTATTCACCCATGTACTTTTTGTATAATTCATGTGGACAAGGTAGTAACCCCTCGTAATGGACTCAGTAAGGAATACTAAACTTGGGGGTGTGCACACTTTAGGAAAGGTACCTAGGCAAGGAAAAGGAGTTTTATTAAAGTTATCTATTTTACATTATACAAGTTATTACAAGTATCTAAGGAAGGTTTATATGAATATTTTGAATGTTTAATAAAGTATTTAAATTTCCGCATATACATGTACTCAGTATTTTTACTGACACGCATTTTGTTTTGTTTGTTTTTGTAATACTTCGTATTTTGGGAGTTATTTCGTATTAATTTAGAAAATATAAAGAAGTTAATAAAAAGGTATTTTAGTATTATTTACAAAATAATAGGAATAAAATAATGATATTATGAGCTGGTTTAGTAAATTTCAGAGTTTATAAAAGGTTAAACCGAATTTATTTGACCTAGGGTTACTACCTTTTAATGAAGGGAGTATAAAAGGAAAAGGAGAAGGAAAAAATCAGAAAACAAAAAGAAAACACTAATTACTTCTCCTCTCTCCCCAGCCGTTTTCTTCTTCTCTGTCCTTTCCCTCTCCCTCAGCCGACTTTCAAACGCTCTCTCTCTCTCTCAGATTTTTCTCTCTCCTCTCTCGCTTCTCTCCCTCTCTCCTCCTCCCTCTCGTCGCTTGTGTATTTGTGGTGCGAGGCTGCGCGAGATGAGCGACGAGCGGTGCGGAGTGACGAGCGTCCGAGGGCTGTGCGTTGTCGTGGTTCGAGTGTTGCGACGAGGGTCGTGCTGAAGTGAGGGTTTTGTACGAAAAGGCGAGCGGTGTTCGAGGATTTTGTGCGCAAAGGTGAGGGGTGTTCGAGGGTTTTGTGCGCAAAGCTGAGCGGTGTTCGAAGTTCGTGCTCAAAGGCCTGTGCGAGTGACGAAGGGGTTGTGTGCGACGAGTTTCAGACCTGTGCGAGGCTGTCCGTGCGAGCGACGAGGGTCGCGGTTGAGTGTGGTCATGCGCGCGGGAGTGGTGCGCGTGAGTGTGGTGCGTCGTCGCCGGAAGTTGGTCGCCAGAATTCTTTTGCCGGCGAAAGTCAGTGGTATAAACCTATTATGTACTTAACTTATTATATCAGTTTTATTAGTTTAATATTATATTTACTGTTTTCGTAATTACGTAAGTTGTAATTAGTAATTAGTAATTAAAGTTGTTTAGTAATTAATTAGACTGTTTAACTAGTTATTTATTATTCTGTTTTTTAAGTTAAGAATTTGGTTAAGGTTTGTAATTGAATAAGATGGGACGTAGAAAAAGTGTATTACTGGTTGGTTAAAGTTATTATCTTATTATGCGTGACCTGATTTGTGGGACTTACAACTTTTGGACACAAGACCTAACTTTTAGATATAAGGCCTAACTTTTGGACATAAGACCTAACTCTTGGACATAAGACCTAACTTTTGGACATGAGACCTAATTCTTGGACGTAAGACTGGACTTCTGGACATAAGACGTGGTTGGACTTATGACTTAATTGGTTTGGTAAAATAGTGGACTAATGACACTAACTAAGTTTAGTTGCTCACTAACTTTGACTCTTAAAAGACGCTAAATCCACTAAAATAGAAAAGTAACGAAAGTTCTTGAATAAGGTATTAGCTATCGTTTAATTCGAATCATTAGATCGTTATGGTCTTAGTGCGTAGTAGTTGTTAGTGTTATCAAGGACGTAGCACTAAAGCTTTTTATTAACGGTTTAAGTCCCAATTTCATAAGCGGCTCGTTCAATTAAGACAGCGAAAATTCTCCGCTACAAGGTACGTACGCATACCAGTTTAATTCCAAGTTTTATTATCATGATTAGGTTGCAATTCATTTTATTAGAACCTAGAAGTATGATAGGGAACATTTGATTGTGATTGTTTGGTTAGACGTTTGTAACATGAAATCGATATGTTGCATTGAGATGCGAAGTTCTATCGTAGTGTAAATATAAGCATTATTAATCTGATCCATAATGTAACGAGAGTGTTACCAGGGATAAGATTTGAGCATTGTAATTAAGAGAACATGTACATGACTCTTTGAGGTTATGAAAAGAATAGACAATAGTAAAAGTGAATTATGGCAATAACTTGTAGCTGGACTCCCTACAAGTAATGAACAATGGGGGAAGTGTGGGACTTGTCCTACACTCCTACGCAGGCCTACTGTGACGACAGTAGTGTCCTTATATTTTTGATAACTGAAGTAAGCGGAAGGTTCCGTTCGATCTTGGGGGTATGCATATTAAGGTGATGGGTGTGAGACGGAACAAAACCGTATTTGCATTTCATCTAATAGACCAAGTTGTCTATTAAGGATTCAGTAGCCCATATGATTCTAGTAAGATGACGGTGCCCGTTCGATGCCAAATAAAGAAAGATTAAAGTATGTAACATAACGTAGTAGCATATCTCAGATTGTTCATGTGTGCATCATTTATGTTCATATATTTTCAATGGTTCATTACGTACTCAGCATAGCTGATTCTGTGTGTTATTATGTGTTTGTTGACCTGTGATGAACCATTGACGCTTCAATGGGGAGCAGACTAGGTGTGCTGGTGCTGCTGAATGATATCAAGCATACGGGGGCTAGTCTTTAGTTTTGAAGTTAAGCATTTTGGATTAAGTATTATTGGATTTTATAGAACGCTCTTAAATGGTTTGAGGTTTGAATAAAAGGGGTCATCTATGATTCCCGAGTTGTACTTACATTTTTAATTCCGCTGCATTTTAGTTTTTGAGACAATAATTTGAGTTACCGTTTTATGCCTTGCGTTCCATCGCGACGGTAACACTCCCAAAGTCGATGCGATGTAGCTGTAGACGTGTATGGATTTTGGGGGTGTTACACAACAGGATTCAGAGCCAGAAGCTCCTATTTTCAAAGACGTTTTAAAACTATTTCAAAACGGGTAGTATGGGATTGGAGCATATAGATCATGTTATGTGCATCAAGTCGTAAGAAGGATTTCAATTGCAATTTCGTTAGTGTATTGAACTCGTATGTGTTGTTTGTGCAATTGAAATTGTGAAAGATTCTTGAAATCTTCAAATATGACTAGATTAAGAGAGTGTGCAAGGATAGGTCTAAAATGATGTATGATGTGTAACGTGAAGAATCAATCTCACACCTTACAACTCGAAAGATAGTGAATCAAAGAAGAATACTCTATTCTTTGAAACGTTTAGTTAAGTTTCAAGAACTCGGTTTTTGATCCTAAACTAAGGCTTAAAATCTGTTAGTATTGGAATACTCACAACACTCACAAACTCTTTGAAGATTTACTTGGAAACTCACAAGAAAATCCCTCGGCAAATTAATCAAACAAGCAAACAAACCAGTCGCCAATTTGATGCATAAACTTTCTTAAACTCTTGATATTATTTCGTGTGTAAAATAATGTACAATCTAAGCTATTTATAGGAAAATAACATAACCCTAATAGGCTTAGAACACGTCTCTAAGTCCTAGACTCCTAACACCAATGAGTCACGTAAAATCCACCGTTTTAAGAACGTAGGCAAAACCATGACTCCTAAGACTTCAAACACAACAAGGACTCTAAAGACTACTACTACTAATCCAACATGGATTAGTATTCTCCTAACAGAATTAGGAGACTAAGTATTAACTTCTCCTAACAGAACTAGGAGACTAATACCTCAACTTCCCATGGCACAGTGGCTAGCACTGTGTGTCCGATAGTGGTTGGCACTGTATTGTGACCACCATGCACACCCTTGCAGCTTCCAAACTCGGACCATGTGCTTCACTAAACCTTCCTTGGCTGTCCGCCATTCCTTTAGCAAGCAATACCTCATGATCACCACTTGATGAGCTACTAGCAACCTCATCATTCCCTCCTTCTTGAGAAGTAATTGCCCTCAATTCCGCTAGGTCATCATCCCCTAGATAAGGTGATAAAATTCTCGTACATTGAAACTTGTAGAGACATTGCCATACTCACTAGGTAGTTCAAGCTTGTAAGCACCCTCACCTAGCCTTCTTTCAACCACAAAAGGCCCTTCAGCTCGTGGCATGAGCTTGTGTTTTCTCTTCCCTGGAAATCTTTCCTTCCTTAGATGTAGCCATACTGGATCCCCTGGTTGAAATTCATGCTGCCTTCTATTCTTATTAGCTTTCTTCTTATGAGCCTCATTCATTTTCTCTATTGTGACTCGAACTTGCTTGTGTAGTTTAAGCATGTTAGCAGCATGATCTCTTGCTTCCTTGTGTACATACTCATCCTTAGGTAAAGCAATGAGATCAATAGGCACATAGGGATTCACCCCATAAACTACCTCGAATGGGCTATACTTTGTAGTGCTTGTAGGTGTTCGATTATATGCAAACTCAGCATGACTAAGTTTGATATCCCAATCCTTACCAGTCTTGCTCACCAACCCTCGTAGCAACACCCCAAGTGTCCTATTTGTAACTTCCGTTTGCCCATCTGTTTGTGGATGATGAGATGTGCTAAACAACAATTTTGTTCCCAATAGTCTCCATAATGTACGCCAAAAATAGCTGAGGAACTTGCTATCCCTATCCGAGACTATAGATCTAGGAACCCCATGTAGCTTCACAATCTCCCTAAAGTACAATCCAGCCACATTGATTGCAACATCCACCGTGTGACATGGTATGAAATGAGCCATATTTGAGAAGCGATCCACTACCACCATAATAGCATCTTTACCCCTTTGTGTGCGAGGCAATGCCACCACAAAATCCATGCTCACATCCTCCCAAGGCCTCTCTGGAACTGGTAATGGTGTATATAGTCCCTTATGGAAGGTACTCTTGGCTCTTTGACACACACCACACCTTGCCAAGTGTGCTTGAACATCTCCTAGCATGCGTGGCCAAAAGAAATGCTCATGAAGCAAATCCAAGGTTTTGTGCACTCCAAAGTGTCCAGCCAAACCTCCTCCATGCGCCTCTTTCACTAATAGGCCCCTTATAGCACACTTAGGTACGCACAACTTATTTCCTTTGAACAAGTACCCCTCATTCACCATGTAGACTCCTTGTGGTCCCTTCGAGCACTCCTTCAACAGCTCTTTAAAATCTGAATCCTCCACATAATACTCCTTTATTATCTCGAATCCAAGGATTCTAGAATCAAGTAGTGTCAATAGGCTATACCTCCTAGATGATGCATCCGCCATAATATTAGCCTTCCTTGCCTTGTACTTAGCCACAAAGTTAAAAGATTGCATGAACTCCACCCACTTTGCGTGCCTGGCACTGAGCTTATGTTGTCCATGAATGTATTTCAAGGACTCATGATCGGAATGCAAAACAAATGCTTGGGGGCGCAAATAATGACTCCAATGATCCAAAGCTCTCACCATAGCATAGAACTTCTTATCATAAGTCGAGTAGTTTAATTTTCCCCCTCCAAGCTTCTCACTAAATTAGGCAATAGGACGCCCTTCTTGTATCAACACTGCCCCAATTCCCTTGCCACTTGCATCACATTCTACCTCAAACGGTTTAGTGAAATCTGGTAATGCTAATATAGGTGCATTACACATCTTACTCTTCACCTCTTCAAACGACTCTTGAGCTTGTTTGGTCCATTCAAATCCTCCTTTCTTAGTACATTCAGTGATGGGAGCCAACAATGTACTAAAATTCTTAATGAACCTCCTATAGAATGAAGCTAAACCATGGAAAGACCTTACCTCCGTCAATGTCTTTGGAATAGGCCATGACTTAATAGCTTCAACTTTAGATGGATCTACCTTGATGCATGATCCGTCACAATGTAGCCAAGGAAACTAATCTCTCTTTGCATAAAGGTGCACTTCTCCATCTTCCCAAAAAGCTTCTGTTTTCGTAGTACTTTAAATAACTCCCTTAGGTGCTTCAAATGTGTATCCTCATCTTTACTATACCCCAAGATGTCATCCAAGTATACCACAATAAACCTCCCCAAAAAGGGCCTAAGTACTTCATTCATCAGCCTCATGAAGGTACTTGGCGCATTAGTGAGTCCAAATGGCATCACTAACCATTAGGGATGGCATGTGGGTATAATTTGGCGGGTTTCGCACCGCATCCGCCCCAGTTGGGGCGGGTATGGATATGACTTTGGTGGGTAGTGGGTGGGTATGGATACGAAAAGTCAAATCCGCCATGGGTGGTGGGTAGGTGGTGGATATGAGGTCACATCCGCCCCAAATCCACCCGCCCCGTCCCATATCCGCCCGCCCCGCCCCATATCCATCCGCCCCGTATAATATTTACTAATTTACCCTTTATAAAATAAAGAATTATGTTCATAAATCTAAAAAATTGTAAAAAATAATTAAGAAATATGAATACTAAGAATGTGTACTTTTTTTTGTTTGAAATGGGTGTTTCTAATAATTAATTTATATAATAAGTTACATATAGAAAATAAATCAGGTGGGCCGGTGGAAAATCCACCTAGGTGATGGGCGGGTATAAGTGGGTAATGGATATCCACTTGGGTGGTGGAGCGGATGTGGGTATAACCTTATTCCACGTGGGCGGAGGTGGATATGGAAACTTGTACCCGCCATGGTTGGCGGGTAGGTGGTGGGTATGGAAAATTTAGGTGGAGGTGGGTGTGGATTTAGGGGTATCCGCATCCGCCCCGCCCATTTGCCATCCCTACTAACCATTCATACAACCCATGCTTAGTTTTGAACGCCGTCTTCCATTCATCCCCTTCTCTCATCCTTATTTGGTGACAACCACTTCTAAGGTCTACCTTGGAAAATAATTTGGTGCCACACAACTCATCCAACATGTCATCTAGCCTAGGGATTGGAAACCTATATTTGATAGTAATGTTATTCACTGCCCTACTATCAATACACATTCTCCACGTTCCATCCTTCTTAGGCACCAACAATGTAGGCACAGCACAAGGGCTCATGCTCTCCTTCACGTATCCCCTCTTCATTAACTCCCCTATCTGCCTTTGCAACTCCTTGGTCTCCTCTAGATTTGCTCTATATGAAGGTTTGTTTGGGATAGGTGCCCCTGGTATGAGGTCTATTTGATGTTCAATCCCACGTATTGGTGGTAATCCAGGTGGTTAATCTTCCGAAAAAACATCCTCAAACTCCAACAATAACTTGGCCAGTTTAGGACTCTTGTTTGTTAACCCTTCCACCACTTCCTTGCTAAATAGCATGTGACAAGGTTCGCCTTCATAAATCTCCCTCTCCATCACCTTTCTTCCTACGAAAAGAGTCTCCTTTGGTTTGCTTGTTGTAGGAGGGTTGTGTCTTTTAGGGGGTAAGGGAATCAATTCATTTTTCACTCCATCCTTCCTAATGGTGTACACATTAGTTACCCTATTGTGCTTTGATTGTCTATCATATTGCCATGGTCTCCCTAGAAAGATATGGCACGCATCCATCTTCAAGACATCACACAAAATTTTGTCCCTATAGGACCCTACTTGGAACCCTACTAATGCTTGTTTCCTCACTGAAGTGCCTTGCTCATCCAACCACCTTAGTTTGTAGGGACTAGGGTGTCGAGTGGTCTTTAGGCTCAACTTCTCCACCAACTCCTTAGATACAGCATTAGTCATACTCCCTCCATCAACAATCAAGTTGCACAATTCTCCATTCACCCTACACTTAGTTTGGAAGATATTCTCCCTTTGCTCCGGTTGATTGGCTACTTGAATATGCATGGCTCTTCTAAGTATGAGACTTCTCTCCTCCTTTGGCCCACACTCTTCGGCTTCTTCATCACTACTCTCCACTGGATCCACTTTCTCCTCAATCCTCTCGTCCTCCTCATTAGTGAAGGCTTGAATGCCTATGGCTTGGATCTCCATCATGGTGAGTGCCCTAGGGTTAGGACAATCCCTTTTGTAGTGATCGTGTCCTTGACACTTGAAACACTTGATCTTGGAAAGGTCTCCACCTCCCACAGCCAATTGTTTCCCTTTATCTCCTTCAAGTCCTCTAGGGTTAGGTGTTTTCACACTCGAACTCCCTTCTTTTGTTCCCTTATAGGTACCTTTGAACTTCAAACTACTACCCTTCTCATAGGTTGTAGCCCCTTTCTCCTTCTTCCAATGCTTATCAAACTTCATGGCTAACTTGCATGCCTCGTCATAGGTGATGTAGGGATGTACTTCAACCTTTTCATACATGTCATTGTTAAGTCCTGCCAAAAACCGCCCCAACTTTTATTCCTCCCTTTCCTCGATCTCACATACAATGGCTAGTCTTTCGAACTCCTTGATGTAATCTTCTACACTCTCAAACCCTTGCTTCAAAGTGCTCCACTTTACATACAAGGTTTGTTTAAAGTTGGTAGGGACAAACCTCCTCCTTAGGTGCGTCTTAAGCTTTGGCCAAGATTGAATCTTTCCTTTACCATCCTTCCTTCTTTGAGCTTGAATACCCTCCAACCAAATAACAGCGTGTTTGGTTAGCTTTAACTTGGCAATTGAAAATTGCTTCTCATCCGGCGTCTCCTTATACTCAAAGAATCTTTCAATGGATCTCTCCCACTCCATGTATAACTCAGGATCTAAGGTGCCATCAAAGTCATTGATGTCAATCTTCATCCCTCGACCACTCGCACCACCATCGTTCTTCCTCTCCTTGTCTTTGCGTAGCACACTTACGGTTAACGTGGCCAAGACTTGTTGCATGGCTGCAAGTTGTTGCTGGAGCAACTCATTTATCCTCTCTTGGTTGTTGTCTCCCATGATGGTCGAGTATCAACCACCAAGAACCACCAAGATCCACCAAGAAACACCAAGAACCCCTCGAACGTTGCTCGAAAAAAACTGCTCGAGTACTCCTTGTACTTCTAGTCTCCTTCTTGGACTAAAATCTCCAACTTTGGCACGTCCAAATTCCTCAAAACCACGCCTTTGCTCTGATACCAATTGATGTGTAACGTGAAGAATCAATCTCACACCTTACAACTCGAAAGATAGTGAATCAAAGAAGAATACTCTATTCTTTGAAACGTTTAGTTAAGTTTCAAGAACTCGGTTCTTGATCTTAAACTAAGGCTTAAAATCTGTTAGTATTGGAATACTCACAACACTCACAAACTCTTCGAAGATTTACTTGGAAACTCACAAGAAAATCCCTCGGCAAATTAATCAAACAAGCAACTAAACCAGTCGCCAATTTGATGCATAAACTTTCTTAAACTCTTGATATTATTTCATTTGTAAAATAATGTACAATCTAAGCTATTTATAGGAAAATAACATAACCCTAATAGACTTAGAACACGTCTCTAAGTCCTAGACTCCTAACACCAATGAGTCACGTACAATCCACCGTTTGAAGAACGTAGGCAAAACCATGACTCCTAAGACTCCAAACACAACACGGACTCTAAAGACTACTACTACTTATCCATTATGGATTAGTATTCTCCTAACAGAACTAGGAGACTATGTATTAACTTCTCCTAACATAACTAGGAAACTAAGTATTAACTTCTCCTAACAGAACTAGGAGACTAATACCTCAACTTCCCATGGCACAGTGGCTAGCACTGTGTGTCCGACAGTGGTTGGCACTGTATCGTGACCACCACGCACACCCTTGCAGCTTCCAAACTCGGACCATGTGCTTCGTAAACCTTCCTTGGCTGTCCCCCATTCCTTTAGCAAGTAATACCTCATGATCACCACTTGATGAGCTACTAGCAACCTCATCAATGTCGGACTCAAAACTTATTTTAGTATAAAATTATTTCATTGATCGAAATGATCTTGATCTTACTTGTGAATTTCAAAGTTAAAATGAGCATTTTAGCTCCTAAACATGTATATCTATAATATATGTTTTAAACTCTATTATATACAAAAGCTTAGACTATTCTATTTTTTTATTTTCGCAGATGGTTCACGACATAGGTTGTACAGATTATTTGATGAAACAAGTAGGGGAGGATTAGGATGTTTGGTTTTTTAAGATGAAGGCTGCCATGGATTATAGAATCATGCAAGGTGAGCAGTGGTTACGGTCTGAGTGCTCTAGGATACACTTTATGCTTCGATATGTCCCAGACATAGAGCCTTATAGATTCGTTCATCATAGGTATGGAGATATGTGGATTGCAGAAGGGAATTTCAATAGGGAGAAGCATACCTACGGATACCAAAACCTTTCAAAACTGCGAGAATGAGTGGAGGGTTCGTGAAACGAGAGGTCAAAACCCTTCTACTTCATCTGTGGGGGAAAGTTCGGGAACTAGGACCGTAGATGGGAGTTTTGAGAACCCAATGGTCAAACCTGAACCACCATCGTCACCTGTGGCAAAGAGGCCAAGATACCAACTGTTTGAGGACGAGTTAGGTATTGATGACTTTCAAAACCTTAGAACCGTCACCTACGTCTCGGGTGATGAGAGAAACAATAGGACCTTTATTGTAGTATTGGACGAGGTTCAGGCTGCACCAGGGTTAGATGGGGAAGATGATGATGACGAGCCACCCCCACTAGAAGATATACCTGTTGATGAAGAAGAACCTGTAGAGAACGAAGACCCTGTTGAGGAAGAGGAACCTGTTGAGGAAGAACCTGTTGAGGAAGAAAATCCTGTTGAGGAAGAGAATCCTGTTGAAGAAGAAAATCCCATTGAGGAAGAGGATCCCATTGAGGAAGAGGTCCATCGAGGAAGAAGACCCCGAGAAGACCAAGGACCCCTACTGGATGATATACCATTAGGAGACGAGCCTGATGCAGAGAGATTGACATTGATGAGGGGATGGAGGGTTCTGAATCAGAGGATGAAGCTCGCCGCCTTAGTCCATAGTTCCTTTGGTCATATATTTAGGATTAGGACTTTTGTTTTATTTTTGTCGTCTTTATTCATTTGGTTATTTCAGTGTTAATAAGGCTTGCATGCCGATTAGTGAGTAGCATTACTTGGTTATTTATATATATATGGTATTTCCTTACAAACATTACATTTCCATTTTCAATAATAGTACATAGTGATATCTTTATTGTTGATTGTGGCATCTTATTTAAGATGATTGTAGTGCAAGTCAGTACAGACTTAGTAAGTGTTCGCAATAACTGGTTATATGCGCAATGTGTAATCGTTAAATGAGTTAAGATTATGTGTAAGTCACTGAAATAGCTATTATGTTAATTTCAGCGCAGAATGGTTCGATCGGGAGGCACCTCTGAAACCTCTCCCAATATCGAGCAATCGATACGTGACTTGGTACAAATCACTGCCAACCTAGCCCAAGGTCATAACTGTGATGGGGATCTATCTGAGAAGGTTGCCCGTGGAAACCCACATGTACTGAACAAAAAAGGGGGACCTGAGGAATTAGAGAAATGGGTTGGGGAATTCGATAAATTTTTCTTCACCCTATCCTGCCCTGATGAGAAAACCGTTCCCTTAGCTAGCTACTACCTGCAGGGAGATGCTCATTTCTGGTGGACCCAAGATAAGACAACCTCCTGAGTCAACCTGGTTTTGGGTGGAGACCTTCAAAAAGGCCTTGAGAGACAAATACTACCCTCCATACCTTAGGAAACAGAAAGCTCAGGAATTTATGATGCTATAGCAGGGGACCATGTCTGTGGAGGAGTATTATCGAAAGTTCATTGAGCTAATGAGATTTGCCTCGGAGATTGCCCATACTGAGGAGGCTAAAGCCTCACGTTTCGAGCTAGGACTTACCCTTGACCTGTAAGGTAGACTAAGGGGAGATACATTTACCTTCTGATCACGTGTTTGGCAAAGCTCTCTTTATGCCATCAGGAAGAGGGAGGAAGGGGGTAAGCTTGGTGAGAAACGAAAGATAATCCAAACCCGAGGGCCAGAAGTTTGAGAAAAACTAATGGGAACCAAAACCATCAAAACCCTCAAAGAATTTCGGTAAGGGACCCAATAAACAACTCTAATCCCAACAACAAAACCGCAAAACAACAACACCAATAACCGCAGACCTGAGCGTGTGTATAGGTGTAGAAAGTGCCCTAACAACCATCCTGGTAAGGACTTTGAAGGTAACAAGGTTGAATGCCGAGAATGGGGAAATGGGACATAGAGCCATAATAGTGCTATTCGAAGAACAAACTAACCCCAATGGCCAAAGAAGGGGAATTATGGGGACAAGCCCCGAAATGGGAAAGGAAACGGGAATGGAAAGGGGGAAGTGTTACAATGGGAATTCTAACTATTCCAAGCCGCACCAACACCAAACAGTCTCTAATGGAACAATGCAACAGTTCCCAAGATAAGGGCAAAGGGAAGCTGTACATGATGACGACTAGAGAAGAAGAGGCTCGTAGAGATGTTGTCACGGGTACATTTTCTATCAACTCCACTCCTGTCAAAGTATTATTTGATTCTGGAGCATCCTTGTCATTTATTGCCCATGCAACTGTTAGAAATTTAAGATTGGTCGAGTCTGAGTCGATTTCTATGCCTATAGTCATTCCATCTGGGGAGACTGTTAACTGTTCTAAAAGATTCCTAAAAGTGCCATTAAAGATAGGTGAGGGATACTTTCCCTCTGATCTGATAGAGTTTAACTTATCGAACCTAGAATTATTCTGGGGATGGATTGGCTTGGGAAGTACATGGCTAAGATAGATTGCGATGCGCAGAAAGTGGAACTAAAGGACCCTTCGGGAAAAGAGTGTCATATAGGAGAATACCTCGAGAACCGGAATTAAAGTTATCAATGCTTACAACTTAAGAACTACGTAGACAAGGGTTGGCCCCTATTTATGTGTTCAGTGAGAAGAGTTGAGGATGATCCGTTAAGGCCTGAAGATGTGCCCATAGTCCGAGAATTCCAGGATGTCTTTCCTGAGGAAATACCTGGTATGCCTCCAAGGAGAGATGTAGAGTTCACCGTTGACCTAGTACCTGGGACTGGACCCATTTCGAAAGCCCCATCATGGATGGCTCCGCAGAAATGAAGATTAAAGAACCAGTTAGAGGAACTACTAGACAAAGGGTATATTAGACCTAGCATGTCGCCATGGGGAGCACCCGTCTTTTTGTGAAAAAAAGGATGGTACTTGAGGTTATGTATAGACTACCGGAGTTGAACAATGTCACTGTGAAAAACAAGTACCATTACCTAGGATTGATGATTTGTTGACCAACTTCAGGGTGCGGGGATGTTCTCCAAAATGACTTAAGGTCTGGTTACCATCAGTTGAGGATTGTTGATCATGATATACCTAAGACTGCCTTTCGAACCAGATATGGCCACTATGAGTTTACGGTTATGCCTTTTGGGTTAACCAATGCACCTGCAGTTTTCATGGACCTTATGAATAGAATTTTCCGACCCTACCTCGAAAATTCGTCGTGTGTTCATAGACGATATC
Organism: Beta vulgaris subsp. vulgaris; assembly: GCF_026745355.1. Lineage (NCBI taxonomy): Eukaryota > Viridiplantae > Streptophyta > Magnoliopsida > Caryophyllales > Amaranthaceae > Beta > Beta vulgaris. The sequence goes on from NC_079209.1 coordinate 29,623,633, forward strand.
CTGATCTATTCTAAGAACAAGGAGGAACATGAGGTCATTTGAGAGTCATTTTCAGCACTTAGGGACAACCAACTTATGCAAAGTTTTCGAAATGTGAATTTTGGTTGGAAAAGGTGTCATTTTTGGGTCATTTTCTCTAAGGAGGGTGTGTCAGTAGATCCTGCGAAAATCAAAGCCGTGAGTGAATGGCCTACCCCAAAGAATGTCACGGATATAAGAAGTTTCTTGGGTTTAGCCGGTTACTATAGGAGATTTGTGAAAGACTTCTCCAAAATAGCAAAACCTATGACAAACCTGATGAAGAAGGATTGTAGGTTTACCTGGAATGAGGACAGTGAGAAGGCCTTCCAAACGCTCAAAAGAGAGGTTAACTCAGCCCCTGTCCTAACCTTGCCTAAGGGAACGAAGGATATGATGTGTATAGTGATGCATCCAAAAATGGGTTGGGTTGTGTTCTGATGCAAAAGGGAAGTTATAGCTTATGCGTCCCGACAGTTGAAGCCATATGAAGTCAATTACCCAACACATGACCTAGAATTGGCCGCCATAGTATTTGCACTCAAAATCTGGAGACACTACCTCTTGGGGTAACCTGCCGTATCTTCACCATCACAAAAGCCTTAAATAATCTTCACCCAGAAAGACCTCAACATGAGGCAGCGCAGATGGTTAGAGCTCATCAAGGACTATGACTTAGACATCCAATACCATGAGGGTAAAGCCAACGTTGTTGCTGATGCGTTAAGTCGCAAGTCTAGCCATAGCCTGAATACATTAGTCGTTGCCGACAAACTTTGTGAGGAATTCTCTAGACTTCAGATAGAAGTTGTTCATGAAGGGGAGGTAGAAAGATTGCTGAGTGCCCTAACCATCGAACCAACTTCCTAGAGAAATAAGAGAGAGTCAACCTGGGGATGTGAAACTTGAGCGAGTCAAGGCAAAGCTTAAGGAGGGCAAAGCAGAGGGGTTTGCGATCCATGAGGATGGAAGCATACGATATAAGGGTAGGTGGTGCGTGCCACAAAAGTGTGAAGAGCTGAAACAAAAGATAATGAGCGAGGGTCATAACACGACGTATTCCGTCCACCCAGGGGGAGATAAGTTGTATAAGGACCTCAAGAAGATGTTTTGGTGGCCTGGTATGAAGAGAGCAGTAGCTGAGTTTGTTTCCAAATGCTTAACATGCCAGAAAGTCAAAAGTGAACACAAGAGACCTCAGGGAAAGATTCAACCCTTAGACATTCCGACATGGAAATGGGATCGATATCCATGGACTTCGTTGTCGCCTTACCTAGGAGTCGGGGAGGCAATAATACCATTTGGGTGATAGTGGATAGACTAACCAAGACAGCAAGGTTCATACCTATGAAGATACGTGGAGTATGGAAGCCTTAGCCAAGGCTTATGTGAAAAATGTCATTCGATTGCATGGAGTACCCACAAGTATAGTATCAGATCGAGATCTCGATTCCTGTCGAATTTCTGGAAAAAGGTCCAGGAAGCATTTGGTAGTGAGCTATTAATGAGTACAGCCTTTCACCCAGCTACCGATGGTCAAACGAAGAACTATTCAGACCTTAGAGGACATGTTGCGAGCATGTGCTTTAGAATACCAAGGGTCATGGGAAGACCATTTGGACCTCATAGAATTCTCATACAACAACAGCTACCATGCTAGTATTAAGATGGCACCATTTGAAGCATTGTAGGGAGAAAGTGTCGTAGCCCTTTGTGTTGGAACGACATCAGTGAGACTGTGTGTTAGGACCTGAGATGATTCAGAGACATGGATCAAGTGCGAGTCATTCAAGAAAAGATCAAGGCTGCACAGGACAGGCAAAAATCCTATGCGGATCAGAAGCGAAGGGATGAGAATTACGAAGTCGGGGAAAAAGTACTGCTTAAGGTGATAAGTGGACTTTAGGTTCACTTATTTGCATTTAGTTTAGATCATTTAGATTCATTTTAGGCCATTTAGTTTCCTTTTTCTTTCCCTTTTCCATCTTTTCTCATATTCTCATGTTTAGCATTTAGTTTTAGTTCATTTGCATACTATTAGGTTGCATATAGGTCATTTCATTTGCATGTGCATTCTGCCCCCTCCCCCCCACCTAATGTGTTCTGGGAGTGTTTTGAAGCAGAGATATGCAAGGAAGAAGCTCCAAACAGAGGAGCGGGCTCCTGAGGAATAGGAGCGGGCGCTCCGTCGTCGAATGAGGCTGGCAGAAAGTTGGAGAGGCCCTGAAGCGGTGCAGGAGCGGTCGCTCCAAGCACTGGAGCGGGCGCTCCATATTGGCAGGAGCGGGCGCTCCAATGCCCAGATCCCGATTCTTTTTGTTTCGTGTTTTACAACTTTGCCCTTATTTCTATGGGGTATAAAACCAATTTTGTAATAATTCTCAAGGAGAGTTTTAATTTCCTGAAAAATTAATTAGTTCTAATGAGAGAGAGTTTCTAGAGAGAGAAGTAGAACCTAGAGAGAGAAACTATATCTAAACTTTTGAATGTGGGTTATTTAAGCTATTTCAATGGAGTTTTGCATTTGAATATCATCCATCTTTGAGTATTTCTTCTATCTTTTCTCTTATCTGCTTTTATGTTTGTTTTATCTTGCTTTGGTATTGATTAGTAGTAATTAGTTGATGATTAGCTTATTAGATATGATTTTCACCATTATTGTTTCACCATTGTTGCTTCAAGCTTTTTATTTATCCCTTTCCATGGCTAGTGAGTAGATTAGTAGCTAGGGGAAGGGGATGACCTTGCTAACCATGAGTTGGCCTTAAAAGTCAAGCTTGGGGGTGTACTTTGGGTGAGATTGTGTTGTCTAACTAATTTGATTGCTTTGTTTATTTGATTGATCACCATTTGAACTTGTTGTGGAAATCTAAGGTGAAGGATTGAGAAATGAAATCTTAGATAGACCTTTAGCTAGATTATAGGTTGGCTTCACCATGAGAATAGGTGTTTGACTCCCTAGGACCTCGTTTGGATCACTATGAGTTGTGGAAATACTTGATTAACCGATTTTACCATAAGAATAGGTAAAATCGGTTGATTAAGTCCTCCTAATTAGCTCGAGAGAGTAATTGGGAAGCATTTGAGTGATCGAGTCCCCTAATCGACCCTATTGAATCCCTTTGGCTTGACGATTTGCTTGATAATTTGTTAGCTCGTGAATCCCCTATCCCTAGTGTCCTTTTAATATAGTTTAATTCGCATTATTTAATCTATTTGTTAGCTTCTTAGTTCCTAATTTCTTAGTTGTTCAATAATTTCAAAAACCCCCAAAAATAGGCTTAGCTCGCTAAATCACATTCAACCCTTGATTAATCTTTGCTTCCTTGTGGATTCGACCCTTTCTTACCCTATATTAGGCTAAGTTAGGTATTTAATTTGGCACGTGCAACGACCGTGTCAAATTTGGCGCTGTTGCCGGGGTTCATTGTGGGGGGATGATTACTAACATTGCCTCCGCTCTTGGGTTTGGGGAGCAACTCTCTTTGTTAACTCCAGTTGATGACAACCCCTTTCTTGATTTGCACTATATTAGAGCCGCCGGGTGGATCGAGTTTACCCCCGATCCCGAGCGGTTTGTTTGGAAGGTAAGGGGTCGTCATCACTGTTACCTCCCAAACCCAGCGGTGACCACCTTTGATCGCGAGAGGGGGAGGATGGTGAGATTCTTCTCATCCCTTTTGAGCCCCCCGTCGTGGACGCCCAGCCCGCACGCGGCAACTTAGCTCCTCCTCCCCATCAAGAGGAGCCGAGTTCCAGCCGGCGTGCCTCAGTGTCATCCTGCTCTTTTGACTATGAGGGGGCCTACCACAGTCTTGCTCTCAACCAAGATCGTATGATGAATATGATCCAAGGCATGAGAGAAGACTTGAGTGGTATGATGGTACAAACTGATGCTATGTACCATCACCATGTGCAGAGTGGAAATGTTGACCCTTATGTCAACTTTCCAAATTGGCCTCCTCAACATGGGCCAATACCGGGATGGAATGAACGCCAACCCACGTACCCGTATTGGCCCCAACGCGACCCACCCTATGATTGGCGAGCACCCGGGGGTTCCAACCCCATGGGTGATCCCGCCTATCCCCACCCCTACGGCGCTTGGCCGCCGGGCTACACGGGCGGTTGGGAGCCTCATGGCCCCCCTCCGGAAGCCGGTCCATCTCACATGGACGAGGACTAGTTCCTTTTGCCCCGCTCCCCCTTTACTTCTTTTGAATGATTGCACCGAGGACGGTGCCTTAATTATTTGGGGGGTGTTTATATTTGATTATTCTCGCGGGATGTGGCTTCTTTTTAAGGGTTTGGGGTGTCTTTTTGGGTGCGCGTCTTAGAGAGGATGCATTGCTAGGTCGGGTTTACGAGGCATGATAGAGAGTGTGCTTCAATGTTTATTGCCTTGAGGAATTCGATGAGAACGACCATGGTTGACTGATTTTCTTGTATATTACATGTATATAACTTTTTTCTTTTTCTACTCTTTTTGTTGCTTTGTACATATCTTTTTGCTTTACGTTTTTTTTTTCTTCTTTTTTTTTTCTTCTCACTTTCTTTAGGTCTTAGATTTGCATGTAGTATAGTTGCATGGCATGATAGCTTTGCATGTAGCTTATAATTTGCATAAAAAAAAAGAGAAACAAAAAACAAAATAAGAAGAGAAAAAAAAAACATCAAAAAGATTTTTTTTGCATCACCTAATTAAGGAATAACTCTATGATATGAATTTAGAGGTAAGAGGTTCTGAACTTGGCTTTTGAGTAGAGGTGATTTAGCTTGAGTGTCTTATGTGCTCGTTAGGAGTATTAGGGATGCTTTAAGCTTGGATGTCTAGGTCTTGGTACTAATAGACCCCTCGATTGTCCGAGACTCGCCTTAGTGTGAATTAATGCCACTTTTTCCCTATAAAAAGTCTTTACTCTCTCCTTGACCTTGGATACGCCTTTTGGCTACCTTGAGAACCTTTCTAGCTCAATCAAATGGAAGGCTAGTAGCCTTAAAAAGAAAAAAAAAAAAAAAAAAAAAAAAAGAGAGCCTTTGGCCAATTGGATCAATAAGTGGTGCATAAGAGCCTACAAGGCTAGTAGCCTATATCATGCTTTGGCCCCTAGAGATGCTCCAATGCCTTGGGTATGAGCTACCTTACCCTCTTATCGCGTCTCTTATCGAGTGCTCGGTACCGTGCCTCAGAAACATGACTATCGAGTGAGAGGTAGACCGCGTGAGGAGGTAGTCTAGGGCCCTTGCAACAACAAAAAATGAAAAAAAAAAAAAAAAAACAAAAAATCAAGTGAATAAATAGGCTAGCTTGGGGGATCTTGTGAGCTTGGGGGCGTGATTGGTACAAGTTTGAGCGAGTTTTTCCATTTTGTAGGGAAAGGTTTCACTTAAAATCAATCAAGGCTTGTGTGATAGTTGAGGGTCATCTAAGACAATCATTTTCTTTGTACACTAGCTTAGACCACCTCTTTGACCCCTAACGTGTGGATAAGGAAGGACGGCTATAAGCTTCGAAAATTGGTCGAGATTTCCCTTTGCCTTGACACCTCTTATAAGACGAGGACCTTAATTTTGTGATGCCCTTTATAGTTTTCATTCATGCATTGGTTTCCTTGAGATTATTGATTGCTTGAGGACAAGCAATTGGCAAGCTTGGGGGAATTTGATAAGTGGACTTTAGGTTCACTTATTTGCATTTAGTTTAGATCATTTAGATTCATTTTAGGCCATTTAGTTTCCTTTTTCTTTCCCTTTTCCATCTTTTCTCATATTCTCATGTTTAGCATTTAGTTTTAGTTCATTTAAATACTATTAGGTTGCATATAGGTCATTTCATTTGCATGTGCATTCTACCCCCCTCCCCCCCACCTAATGTGTTCTTGGAGTGTTTTGAAGCAGAGATATGCAAGGAATAAGCTCCAAACAGAGGAGCGGGCGCTCCTGAGGAATAGGAGCGGGCGCTCCGTCGTCGAATGAGGCTGGCAGAAAGTTGGAGCGGCCCTGAAGCGGTGCAGGAGCGGTCGCTCCAAGCACTGGAGCGGGCGCTCCATATTGGCAGGAGCGGGCGCTCCAATGCCCAGATCCCGATTCTTTTTGTTTCGTGTTTTACAACTTTGCCCTTAATCTACGGGGTATAAAACCAATTTTGTAATAATTCTCAAGGAGAGTTTTAATTTCCTGAAAAATTAATTAGTTCTAATGAGAGAGAGTTTCTAGAGAGAGAAGTAGAACCTAGAGAGAGAAACTATATCTAAACTTTTGAATGTGGGTTATTTAAGCTATTTCAATGGAGTTTTGCATTTGAATATCATCCATCTTTGAGTATTTCTTCTATCTTTTCTCTTATCTGCTTTTATGTTTGTTTTATCTTGCTTTGGTATTAATTAGTAGTAATTAGTTGATGATTAGCTTATTAGATATGATTTTCACCATTATTGTTTCACCATTGTTGCTTCAAGCTTTTTATTTATCCCTTTCCATGGCTAGTGAGTAGATTAGTAGCTAGGGGAAGGGGATGACCTTGCTAACCATGAGTTGGCCTTAAAAGTCAAGCTTGGGGGTGTACTTTGGGTGAGATTGTGTTGTCTAACTAATTTGATTGCCTTGTTTATTTGATTGATCACCATTTGAACTTGTTGTGGAAATCTAAGGTGAAGGATTGAGAAATGAAATCTTAGATAGACCTTTAGCTAGATTATAGGTTGGCTTCACCATGAGAATAGGTGTTTGACTCCCTAGGACCTCGTTTGGATCACTATGAGTTGTGAAAATACTTGATTAACCGATTTTACCATAAGAATAGGTAAAATCGGTTGATTAAGTCCTCCTAATTAGCTCGAGAGAGTAATTGGGAAGCATTTGAGTGATCGAGTCCCCTAATCAACCCTATTGAATCCCCTTGGCTTGACGATTTGGTTGATAATTTGTTAGCTCGTGAATCCCCTATCCCTAGTGTCCTTTTAATATAGTTTAATTCGTATTATTTATAATCTATTTGTTAGCTTCTTAGTTCCTAATTTCTTAGTTGTTCAATAATTTCAAAAACCCCCAAAAATAGGCTTAGCTCGCTAAATCACATTCAACCCTTGATTAATCTTTGCTTCCTTGTGGATTCGACCCTTTCTTACCCTATATTAGGCTAAGTTAGGTATTTAATTTGGCACGTGCAACGACCGTGTCAAATTTGGCGTCGTTGTCGGGGTTCATTGTGGGGGGATGATTACTATCATTCCCTCCGCTCTTAGGTTCGGGGAGCAACTCTCTTTGTTAACTCCAGTTGATGACAACCCCTTTCTTGATTTGCACTATATTAGAGCCGCCGGGTGGATCGACTTTACCCCCGATCCCGAGCGGTTTGTTTGGAAGGTAAGGGGTCGTCATCACTGTTACCTCCCAAACCCAGCGGTGACCACCTTTGATCGCGAGGGGGAGGATGGTGAGATTCTTCTCATCCCTTTTGAGCCCCCGTCGTGGACGCCCAGCCCGCACGCGGCAACTTAGCTCCTCCTCCCCATCAAGAGGAGCCGAGTTCCAGCCGGCGTGCCTCAGTGTCATCCTGCTCTTTTGACTATGAGGGGGCCTACCAAAGTCTTGCTCTCAACCAAGATCGTATGATGAATATGATCCAAGGCATGAGAGAAGACTTGAGTGGTATGATGGTACAAACTGATGCTATGTACCATCACCATGTGCAGAGTGGAAATGTTGACCCTTATGTCAACTTTCCAAATTGGCCTCCTCAACATGGGCCAATACCGGGATGGAATGAACGCCAACCCACATACCCGTATTTGTAATCCCCCACATTTTTAAAGGATTTTCATAAATATATTGAGTTATTTATGTAATTATATTTAAATCCAAATGAGTTTGGGAAATGATTTGACTTTTAAATAGGGTTGACTATTTTAAAAGTCAACTAAAAATATTTTTCTTAGCTTAATAAATTTGTAATATTTTAATTAAGCGTGTTTAAATAAGAATTTAATTATTAAAAGCACATTTGAAAAGAAAACTTAATGGAATCGAAAGCCCAAAAGTAATAAAAAGGGAAAGGATGATTTGATGACTAAAGTCCTAATAAGCCCATCTTGTTAGTCATCAAAGTTTTAATTATTGAAATTCCTTTTCCTAAGCCCAATAGGATTAGCCTATTTAAATATCTTAAAAACCCAAATATTTTGCCCTACACTTTATTTTCTCTCTCCTCCCTTGCACGTGACTTCCGAGTTTCTCTCTCTCCTCGACATTTTCTCTCTCCTCTTCCTCTTGAGCGTGAGTTTCATTTTCTCTCAAAAATCGTTTCTTCTTCGCTAAGTAACGTTTCTTGTTGAACAAGAAACGTCACGAATAATTTCTTGAAGCCAAAACCTGCTGCCGCCACCCCCTTGCTGCTGTCACAGCCGCGGCGCTGCTCCCTCCTCTTATTTTGGTTGTTTTTCTTTACTTCTCCTTTAAGATTCCATTAAAGTTCTAATTTTTATTGTTATTTTATTATTATTTGCATGATTACGATTTGAGTTATTATTTTTATTATGAAGAATATATTTTGGATCATATGTATAAAAAAAAATTTCAGATTTATTATTTTTAGTTTTAATCATGAAAGATGTGATTTTTAGGGTTTTAAATCACTAGAAATCGTATATTTAAAGTATGAATATGAATTTGATTGGAATACGATTTTTATATGCATTTAAAATATTTTCAGAAAGTTTAGAAAATATTTATAGATGCTGAAATTCAGAAAGTTAATATTTTAAGGTTTTTAATGTTTTTAATCACTAGAATAGTTGATCTATACTAGGGATTAAAAATAATGAGAGTTTAAATTATAAAAACGATTTTTAAAGAAGTTTAAAAGGGTTTGGGACGTTTTAAAGTTGCTGTATTTTTTTTAGTTCAAGTATTTACTTGATTATTTATTGTTCTAGGCGGAGATTTCATTGTAGGGGACTTTTAGAGCTTAAAAGTGGCCTACCGTTGCGTTTATACAAGGTAGGTACATAGTATACGTGCTATATGGTTAGAAACATGCTCTAGGGTTGTTTTTAATTTGTAGTATCATGTATAGGACCTTGTTGTTCATATATATGATTTACTGAGATGGCTTTACATGTTATTTGCTTGTATGCTACATGTAAACTAAGAATATGTATAAGTAAGATTGTTTGTATGGAAGTTTGATGCAAGCAGCTAAGTTTAGTTTGGTATTAATTCATGAGTGAATTAATGTAAGTAAATTGGAATCATGTGTTACATAGATTCTTTGAGATTATCTATTTTTCTTATAAGAACCGAGGATCTTATTTGGTAATTTTGAGTTATACCTATATAAAGGTACAGTTTACTGTTGGCTAGGTTCAACAGGCAAGTTAGTAAAGAATAAAAGAAGTTAAAAGAGTCTTGGATGCTAAGTTGTGAACACTTATTGATTATAAGATTAAAAAGGAGTTTTGTGATGTTATGTGATTATTAGTTATGAGTATTGTGTGCTTGGTTGGTGTTAACACAAGTATAAAATGAATGCAACGTAAAGTGAAACGAGAATAGGTTATAGACTTTAGACTGGTGCACGTCTAGAGTTGGACACTAAGGGTTGGAGTACATGGTGGTAGCCCATGGCTTTCCTGGGATTGGATTGATCACCTTTCTTCTTTAGCTCAAAGGTTCCTCGATATCGCAGGTCAATTTGGTTTACGGAGTCATGACCGTATTTCCTATTTCAGTATAGACAACTCGTCCCATAACTATTCCATTTAAAGAAGAAATAAAAGTTAGAGTCTAGTTCAGTAAGAGTCATCTGCAGTTGTTATGTATTATTATTATTTTATTCTACAAGTTGTGTTGTAGTATCATGTTTAGGATTTTTTTGTCCGATATGTAGTACTCAGCTTTGCTGATTACGTGCTTGTCTGTGTTTGTGATCATGGCTTTGCCTATTGATCCTGTGGTGATCCTTCGGGGGAGCAGAGTCAAGAAAGCATTGACATTACAGGTTCGAAGATGCATACCATTGGGGAATCTGGAATGGAGAGGCTTTTGTGACATTAGTATTATTTAAGTTGTTTCCGTAGGAACATCTACATTTTAAGTTTGAGGTTATTTAGTTGGTGTGTTAAGTTTGACATTGTCATTTGGTTTCATAAGTTTAATAAAGTTGATTTTTGTTTTAATGAGTTTTCCGCTGCAACATTCTGAGTAAGCCGAAACGTTATCACACGGGCGATAATGCCTGGGTAATTCTCTAGATTTGTTATAAAGGTATTTTCTAGAAAGAGAGAATTATCGGGGTGTTACAGTATTGGCCCCAACGCGACCCACCCTCTGATTGGCGAGCACCCGGGGGTTCCAACCCCATGGGTGATCCCGCCTATCCCCACCCCTACGGCGCTTGGCCGCCGAGCTACACGGGCGGTTGGGAGCCTCATGGCCCCCCTCCGGAAGCCGGTCCATCTCACATGGACGAGGACTAGTTCCTTTTGCCCCGCTGCCCCTTTACTTCTTTTGAATGATTGCACCGAGGACGGTGCCTTAATTGTTTGGGGGTGTTTATATTTGATTATTCTCGCGGGATGTGGCTTCTTTTTAAGGGTTTGGGGTGTCTTTTTGGGTGCGCGTCTTAGAGAGGATGCATTGCTAGGTCGGGTTTACGAGGCATGATAGGAGAGTGTGCTTCAATGTTTATTGCCTTGAGGAATTCGATGAGAACGACCATGGTTGACTGATTTTCTTGTATATTACATGTATATAACTTTTTCCTTTTTCTACTCTTTTTGTTGCTTTGTACATATCTTTTTGCTTTACGTTTTTTTTTTCTTTTTTTTATTTTCTTCTCACTTTCTTTAGGTCTTAGACTTGCATGTAGTATAGTTGCATGGCATGATAGCTTTGCATGTAGCTTATAATTTGCATAAAAAAAAAAGAGAAAAAAAAAAAGAAGAGAAAAGAAAACATCAAAAAGATTTTTTTTGCATCACCTAATAAAGGAATAACTCTATGATATGAATTTAGAGGTAAGAGGTTGGGAACTTGGCTTTTGAGTAGAGGTGATTTAGCTTGAGTGTCTTATGTGCTCGTTAGGAGTATTAGGGGTGCTTTAAGCTTGGATGTCTAGGTCTTGGTACTAATAGACCCCTCGATTGTCCGAGACTCGCCTTAGTGTGAATTAATGCCACTTTTTCCCTATAAAAAGTCTTTACTCTCTCCTTTGACCTTGGATACGCCTTTTGGCTACCTTGAGAACCTTTCTAGCTCAATCAAATGGAAGGCTAGTAGCCTTAAAAAGAAAAAAAAAAAAAAAAAAAGAGAGCCCTTTGGCCAATTGGATCAATAAGTGGTGCATAAGAGCCCACAAGGCTAGTAGCCTATATCATGCTTTGGCCCCTAGAGATGCTCCAATGCCTTGGTATGAGCTACCTTACCCTCTTATCGCGTCTCTTATCGAGTGCTCGGTACCGTGCCTCAGAAACATGACTATCGAGTGAGAGGTAGACCGCGTGAGGAGGTAGTCTAGGGCCCTTGCAACAAAAAAAAAAGAAAAAAAAGAAAAACAAAAAACAAAAAATCAAGTGAATAAATAGGCTAGCTTGGGGGATCTTGTGAGCTTGGGGGCGTGATTGGTACAAGGTTGAGCGAGTTTTTCCATTTTGTAGGGAAAGGTTTCACTTAAAATCAATCAAGGCTTGTGTGATAGTTGAGGGTCATCTAAGACAATCATTTTCTTTGTACACTAGCTTAGACCACCTCTTTGACCCCTAACTTGTGGATAAGGAAGGACGGCTATAAGCTTCGAAAATTGGTCGAGATTTCCCTTTGCCTTGACACCTCTTATAAGACGAGGACCTTAATTTTGTGATGCCCTTTATAGTTTTCATTCATGCATTGGTTTCCTTGAGATTATTGATTGCTTGAGGACAAGCAATTGGCAAGCTTGGGGGAATTTGATAAGTGGACTTTAGGTTCACTTATTTGCATTTAGTTTAGATCATTTAGATTCATTTTAGGCCATTTAGTTTCCTTTTTCTTTCCCTTTTCCATCTTTTCTCATATTCTCATGTTTAGCATTTAGTTTTAGTTCATTTGCATACTATTAGGTTGCATATAGGTCATTTCATTTGCATGTGCATTCTACCCCCTCCCCCACCTAATGTGTTCTTGGAGTGTTTTGAAGCAGAGATATGCAAGGAATAAGCTCCAAACAGAGGAGCGGGCGCTCCTGAGGAATAGGAGCGGGCGCTCCGTCGTCGAATGAGGCTGGCAGAAAGTTGGAGCGGCCCGAGCGGTGCAGGAGCGGTCGCTCCAAGCACTGGAGCGGGCGCTCCATATTGGCAGGAGCGGGCGCTCCAATGCCCAGATCCCGATTCTTTTTGTTTCGTGTTTTACAACTTTGCCCTTATTTCTACGGGGTATAAAACCAATTTTGCAATAATTCTCAAGGAGAATTTTAATTTCCTGAAAAATTAATTAGTTCTAATGAGAGAGAGTTTCTAGAGAGAGAAGTAGAAACTAGAGAGAGAAACTATATCTAAACTTTTGAATGTGGGTTATTTAAGCTATTTCAATGGAGTTTTGCATTTGAATATCATCCATCTTTGAGTATTTCTTCTATCTTTTCTCTTATCTGCTTTTATGTTTGTTTTATCTTGCTTTGGTATTGATTAGTAGTAATTAGTTGATGATTAGCTTATTAGATATGATTTTCACCATTATTGTTTCACCATTGTTGCTTCAGGCTTTTTATTTATCCCTTTCCATGGCTAGTGAGTAGATTAGTAGCTAGGGGAAGGGGATGACCTTGCTAACCATGAGTTGGCCTTAAAAGTCAAGCTTGGGGGTGTACTTTGGGTGAGATTGTGTTGTCTAACTAATTTGATTGCCTTGTTTATTTGATTGATCACCATTTGAACTTGTTGTGGAAATCTAAGGTGAAGGATTGAGAAATGAAATCTTAGATAGACCTTTAGCTAGATTATAGGTTGGCTTCACCATGAGAATAGGTGTTTGACTCCCTAGGACCTCGTTTGGATCACTATGAGTTGTGAAAATACTTGATTAACCGATTTTACCATAAGAATAGGTAAAATCGGTTGATTAAGTCCTCCTAATTAGCTCGAGAGAGTAATTGGGAAGCATTTGAGTGATCGAGCGAGTCCCCTAATCGACCCTATTGAATCCCCTTGGCTTGACGATTTGGTTGATAATTTGTTAGCTCGTGAATCCCCTATCCCTAGTGTCCTTTTAATATAGTTTAATTCGTATTATTTAATCTATTTGTTAGCTTCTTAGTTCCTAATTTCTTAGTTGTTCAATAATTTCAGAAACCCCCAAAAATAGGCTTAGCTCGCTAAATCACATTCAACCCTTGATTAATCTTTGCTTCCTTGTGGATTCGACCCTTTCTTACCCTACATTAGGCTAAGTTAGGTATTTAATTTGGCACGTGCAACGACCGTGTCATAAGGTGTCCCCAATGAAAGGAGTGATTCGATTCGGGAAAAAGGGGAAGCTAAGCCCTAAGTTCATAGGACCATACGAGATACTGGCGAGAGTAGGGAAAGTTGCTTATCGCCTGGATTTGCCCAACGACTTAGAAAGGGTCCATAACGTGTTTCACGTATCCCAACTCCGGAGATACGTACCTGATGAGTCACATGTCCTGGAACCGGAAAACTTCGAGATATACGAAACCTTGTCCTATGAGGAGAGACCTATCCAGATCCTAGACCGCAAAGTGCGGAGTACGAGGAATAAGGGCGTCAAAATTGTCAAATGTTGTGGAGAAATCAAAATACCAAGGAAGCCACATGGGAAGCCGAAGATGCAATGCGTCTGAAGTACCCTGAGCTTTTTCAAGAGGTACGTGAGTTACGGGGACGTAACTTTTCTTTTAAGGGGGGAAGAATGCGATAGAATTTCGCGCTTTCACCCTAAAGTATGTTAATTATGTTAGTTATGTGTAATTACTTCTTATCTGTTGTGCGAACGTTAGAAAACGCTTGTGAAATTTGGGACTTAGAAGTGCAAAAGATCTTCGTTAAGACGGGCTACCTCAAATTTTTGGGACGAAAATTATTTTAAGGGGGGAAGCCTGTAATACTCCGTATTTTGGGAGTTATTTCGTATTAATTTAGAAAATATAAAGAAGTTAATAAAAAGGTATTTTAGTATTATTTACAAAATAATAGGAATAAAATAATGATATTATGAGCTGGTTTAGTAAATTTCGGAGTTTATAAAAGGTTAAACCGAATTTATTTGACGCTCGTCTCTCTCCTCTCCCTCTACCTCAGCCGATTTTCAAACTCTTTCTCTCTTTCTCAGATTTTTCTCTGCCCTAACTCGTTGCTCTTCCTCTCTCCTCCTCCCTCTCGTCGCCTGTGTATTAGTGGTGCGAGGCTGTGCGAGACGAGCAACGAGCGGTGCAGAGTGACGAGCGTCCGAGGGCTGTGCGCCGTCGTGGTTCGAGTGCTACGACGAGGGTCGCGCTGAAGTGAGGGTTTTGTGCGAAAAGGAGAGCGGTGTTCGAGGGTTTTGTGCGCAAAGGTGAGGGGTGTTTGAGGGTTTTGTGCGCAAAGGTGAGCGGTGTTCGAAGTTCGTGCTTGAAGGCTTGTGCGAGTGACGAGGGGGTTATGTGCGACGAGTTTTGGACCTGTGCGAGGATGTCCGTGCGAGCGACGAGGGTCGCGGTTGAGTGTGGTCATGCGCGCGGGAATGGTGCTCGTGTGTGGTGTGGTGCGTCGTCACCGGAAGTTGGTCGCCGAAATTCTTTTGCCGGCGAAAGTTAGTGGTATAAACCTATTATGTACTTAACTTATTATATCAGTTTTATTAGTTTAATATTATATTTACTGTTTTCGTAATTATGTAAGTTGTAATTAGTAATTAGTAATTAAAGTTGTTTAGTAATTAATTAGACTGTTTAACTAGTTAATTTATTATTCTGTTTTTAAGTTAAGAATCTGGTTAAGGTTTGTAATTGAATAAGATGGGACGTAGAAAAAGTGTATTACTGTCTGGTTAAAGTTACTATCTTATTATGCGTGACCTAATTTGTGGGACTTACAACTTTTGGACACAAGACCTAACTTTTAGACATAAGGCCTAACTTTTGGACATAACACCTAACTCTTGGACATAAGACCTAACTTTTGGACATGGACCTAATTCTTGGACGTAAGACTGGACTTCTGGACATAAGAAGTGGTTGGACTTATGACTTAATCGGTTTGGTAAAATAGTGGACTAATGACACTAACTATGTTTAGTTGCTCACTAACTTTGACTCTTGAAAGACGCTAAATCCACTAGAATAGAAAAGTAACGAAAGTTCTTAATAAGGTATTAGCTATCGTTTAATTCGAATCATTAGATCGTTATGGTCTTAGTACGTAGTAGTTGTTAGTGTTATCAAGGACGTAGCACTAAAGCTTTTTATTAACGGTTTAGGTCCCAATTTCATAAGCGGCTCGTTCAATTAAGACAGAGAAAATTCTCCGCTACAAGGTACGTACGCGTACCAATTTAATTCCAAGTTTTAGTATCATGATTAGGTTGCAATTCATTTTATTGGAACCTAGAAGTATGATAGGTAACATTTGATTGTGATTGTTTGGTTAGACGTTTGTAACGTGAAATCAATATGTTGCATTGAGATGCGAAGTTCTATCATAGTGTAAATATAAGCATTTTTAATCTGATCCATAATGTAACGAGAGTGTTACCAGGGATAAGATTTGAGCATTGTAATTAAGAGAACATGTAATGACTCTTTGAGGTTATGAAAAGAATAGACAGTAGTAACAGTGAATTATGGCAATAACTTGTAGCTGGACTCCCTACAAGTAATGAACAATAGGGGAGTGTGGGACTTGTCTACACTCCTACGCAGGCCTACTGTGACGACAGTAGTGTCCATATTTTTGATAACTTAAGTAGGCGGAAGGTTCCGTTCGATCTTGGGGGTATGCATACTAAGGTGATGGGTGTGAGACGGAACAAAACCGTATTTGCATTTCATCTAATAGACCAAGTTGTCTATTAAGGATTCAGTAGCCCGTATGATTCTAGTAAGATGACGGTGCCCATTCGATGCCAAATAAAGAAGGATTAAAGGATGTAACATAACGTAGTAGCATATATCAGATTGTTCATGTGTGCATCATTTATGTTCATATTTTTCAATGGTTCATTACGTACTCACCATAGCTGATTCTGTGTGTTATTATGTGTTTGTTGACCTGTGATGAACTATTGACGCTTCAATGGGGAGCAGACTAGGTGTGCTGGTGCTGCTGAATGATATCAAGCATACGGGGGCTAGTCTTTAGTTTTGAAGTTAATCATTTTGGATTAAGTATTATTGGATTTTATAGAACGTTCTTAAATGGTTTGAGGTTTGAATAAAAGGGTCATCTATGATTCCCGAGTTGTACTTACAATTTTAATTTCGCTACATTTTAGTTTTTGAGACAATAATTTGAGTTACCATTTTTCTATTTATGCCTTGCGTTCCATCGCGGCGGTAACACTCCCAAAGTCGATGTGACGTAGCTGTAGACGTGTATGGATTTTGGGGGTGTTACAGTTTTATGGCTTTGTCCCTGTGATGACCCGTTTGGTGAGCAGAATTTACAGGTTGATTGATGCATACTTCGCATGGGGGAGCTAGTGAGGAGTAATACATAGCTTAGTATAGCAGTAGTTATTTTTATAATTTTCATTGTCATAGTAGCAACAATAAATTTTTTTATTTATCAATAAAGAGAAGTTATTATTATTAATTCCGCTGCATTGTTAAATTAGTAGTTAGTAGTTTTAGCCTTTAACGTTATCACGTGGCGGTATACTCTCATGTTTCTCAAGTGTTTTATATTAAAAAATATTCTTCAAAAAGAGAGAAATTTGGGGGTGTTACACTTAGACACCTATTTTTACCTAATTTTGACTTATTTTACGAATTAGTATGTGAGTCAACTTACTTTTACAGGAAGTTGGTGGTATATATGTCTTACTTGCTTTGTCTCTTGCATTGCTTGCTTTAAGTTTCGAGGACAAAACTTCTTTTAAGGGGATAGTCTGTAATACTCCGTATTTTTAGTAAGTTATTAGTTATAATTTTTAAAAGGTTTTATATACTAAAAAGGCTTTTTATTAATTATAAAGGTTTTAAATATGCTTTTATATCAGATTATGGGTTTTTCAAATAGACTCTAGCCCAAATTAAGTATTGGGCCTAAGTTCACAAATCTAATCCAAGTAATTGGTTAATAAAATTAAAAATATTTAAAAATAAAAATTCAAAAAGGATATACAAAAGATTTATAAAAAGAAAGAGAAAAAAAATAAAAAAAAATATAGCAAAGCATTGACTTCGGCAACTCACTGCCAGGGAACTAAGTTCATGTTTATTAAACTTTAGTTACTTTATTTATCTTTTGATTTTAATGTAACACTCCGATAATTCTCTCTTTTTAGAAAATACTCTTATAATATACAAGTAGAGAATTCCCAAGTATTATCGCCCGTGTGATAACGTATTAGCTTATTCCGAATTTTGCAGCAGAAAATAATCAACTAAACTTTAAACTTTATTATAAATATATAAATAAGTATTTAAAACCACCAATCTAAATGAGTCTACTTAACAACAATATAAAATATGTTCTTATAAATGCAGAAAAGAAATTATACTAGTTACACAATCCCTTCATTCCAGATTCTCAATGATGCACATCTGCGAACCTGTAATGTCAATGCTATACTGAATCTGCTCACCATAAAGAATCATCACAGGATCAATAAGGCAAACCCATGATCGCACACACAAAAAACGCGCGTAATCAGCAAAGTTGAGTACTACATACTAAAACATAAGCATTCCTAACATGATACTAATAAATAATATGTAGACATAAATAAAAATATAATTATATAGTATTCTGCAGATAACTTTTACTGAACTAAACTCTAAACATCTTTATATTAATTTAATGGAATAGTTATTGGACTTGAGTTGTCTTATCTACTAATTCCTTCACCTACGAAGACGAAATACGGGAGCTACCACGTATTCCAGAAATGACCTGCGATATCGAGGAACCTTTGCTAACTTGAAAAAGAAATGGTGATCAATCCATCTCCTGTAAAAAGTCATGGCTCGCTCACCATGTACCCCAACTCCTAATGTCCAACTCTAGACGTGCACCAGTCTAAAGTCTATAACTATTCTCGTTACATTTTACGTTATTTACATGTTATCACTTGTGATGACACACATACAAGCAATCATAGAAATACAAATCAACCAAGCACAACTGAACTTCTTTTATCTTATGATTTCATAAGTGATCACAACTTACAATCCAAGACTTACTTTCTTTAAATCTCAACTTTCTTATTTGTTGAACCTAGCCAACAATAATCTTACCTTTAAAAAGGCATAACTTATCAACTTACCAAATAAGGCCCACAATCCTCATAAGATAATAAAATAATACTTGCCAGGAGTACATGAACAACATGATTCAATTCTCTATAACGTATATCAATTCCTCATGCGAATTAATAAATAAACTTTCTTTTCATGCTTGTATCAAATAATCCATACAAACTTACAATCCGGTACTCATAATAAATCTCAATTCACATGCTTGCACACAAGCATAAAACATGTAACAATCAAATACTGGAAATCATATATGTATGAACATAACAAGTTCCTATACATGATACTAAAAATCTCTTAAACATGATACTAATCACATAGCACACAATTATGTACATACCTCGTGTAAACTAGCCTGTAGGCCACTTTTTAACTCTATAAAAGTTCCCTACGAAATATTCTCCGCCTAGAAAACAACATAACCGAAATTAATAATCTTAAATAAAAATTACAGCAGCTTTAAATTATTTAAAATCCCCTCTAAATATGTTAAAATTTGATTTCAACATCAAAACTCCAATTATTTTTAATTCCTAGCATAGTACTACCATACTAGTAATTAAAAACTCTTAAAACTCCATAAATAAAACTCTTTCTGAAATTCCAGCAACTTTTGAAATCATAAAACCTCTTAAAATATATGTAAATATGATTAAAAACATAATTTAAGACAATCTCATAGTGTACAACATAACACTATGATTTTCTAATAACTAACAACCTAAAAACCCATGCTTTGATGATTAAAACTTCAATTTAAAAATAATAACAAATCTGAAATTTTATTCTTTCAATATATAATATATATGAAATTAATATATAAGAAAACGAGGAAAAGAATAAAAACGAAAAAGGAAGAAAAAGAGTGAGATACCGAAATCGCGAGTGAAATATGGCAGCAAAATTGCGAAACTTGCAAAGGCCATAACTAATAGAATAAGAATTGGAATTGAATGATTCTTGAGCCTAAATTCAATAACTTTTCGAGATCTATAATTTTCAAGAAGGAAGTTTTGGCTAAAAATAAACGGAACTATAAGAAATCTGGCCAATCAGATTCGGGTGAGAGAAAAAACGAGTGAAGGGAGGGAAAAAAACATGAGGAGATAGAGAACAGAAAGTGGCGTGTGATTTGGTGAGAGGAGAGAGAAAAATAAATCTTGTGTGGATAAATTAATTGAGTATTAGGATATTTATAAAGAGCTTCTCTTTTGGGCTTAGGAAAAGGAGATTGGGCTCAATTAGAATTGATGATGAATAGGAAAATAGAACTCCTAACATCATATGACTCCTCTTTCCTAGTATACTTACAATTTAAGTTCCTCAAGTCCACTTAGACTTTTTTCCAAATCAAATCAGTATTTAAAATATTTATCAAAGCATGCTTAATTAAAATATTCTCAACTTTATTAAGTCATGAAAAATAATTTCGTTTGACTTTTAAAATTGTTAACCTTTTTAAATAGTCAAATCATTTCAAAACTAATTTGGGTTTAAATATAAATATATAAATACTTAAATATATTTATAAAATCCTTTAAAATTATGGGGGATTACATTTAAGCATCTAGACTATTTATCGTATGGAATATTCTTCTATTCTAGCTATATGATCATAAAGAAATAGTATATCCTAGCTAAAATTAATTATCTTTTCTCAAAAATCCAACTTTTAGTTTCCTAGCCCTAGTACAACTTTACCTATCCAACTAGTATAAATAGGGGCATCCATCTCTCATATTATTCATGCCAAATTTGAGGAATACATCTCTTTTCTCAAGTTTAAACTCTCTTTCCCTCTTAGCCTACCTTCTCTCTTTTCTCCTTAGTAGTTATTAATTTTTAAGGTGCGTGTATATGTAGATTTTTAAATATTGTTCTGCATACGTAGTATCATGTTTTTAGGGTTATTATTTTTTAGATTGAAATACATGTCTTATGAGTCTTGTTATGAACTTTATGAGTTTTACTATGATTATTACAAGCTACATGAGTATGTTAAAAGTTATGACTTATTATGAACATGCTATAGTTTATAGTTAATCGTAGGTTCCGTCATCAAAAGTAGAGCAAAATAATATGTCGTATAAAATTGTCGTGCTTATGTTAGTACTCTGAATAAATCCACATGTATTAGTCACTTTTATTATGTCATGGTCACACATGTCAGTAAACTAAATTGATAGTATGCTATGTCATGTGCCAACATGTTAGACATAATAAGCATGACTTGTTAATCAGTTACAGTGCCGTATGTTATCAAATATTATTAATTTAGTTCTTCCTCTATAATTAGGAGTTCAAGATTATTTCATGATTTAGTTCTTAATTTTATGCCTTTATATGGCTACAGTTCTATACAAGGATTACTATTATTCTTTTTAAAGGATGATTATTTTTGAAACATTTTTATTAGTTATATGGTCTTTTATGATCACCATTATAAAGAGGCAACGACTTGCTATTTATTAGTAAGAACGGTAGCCATTATATGATTTACCCATTTACGTTTTGTATAAGTCATGTGGACAAGGTAGTTCCCCTTGTAATAGACTCGTTAAGGAATACTAAACTTGGGGGGTGTGCACACTTTAGGAAAGGTACCTAGGCAAGGAAAAAGAGTTTTTATTAAAGTTATATAGTTTATTTTATACAAGTGTTACAAGTATCCAAGGAAGGTTTATAAAAATAATTTGAATGTTTCATAAGGTATTTAAATTTCCGCATATACATGTACTCAGTATTTTTACTGACACGCTTTTATTTGATTGTTTGTTTTATGGCTTTGTCCCTGTGATGACCCTTTTGGTGAGTAGAATTTACAGGTTGATTGATGCATACTTCGTATGGGGGAGCTAATAAGGAGTAATACATAGCTTAGTTTAGTAGTTATTATTTTTATAATTCCCTTTGTCATAGTAGAAACAATAATTTTTATTTATCAATAAAGAGAAGTTATTATTATTAATTCCGCTACATTGTTAAATTAGTAGTTAGTAGTTTTAGCCTTTAACGTTATCACGTGGCGGTAATACTCTCAAGTTTCTCAACTGTTTTATATTAAAATATATTCTTCAAAAATAGAGATATTTGGGAGTGTTACATTTTAATTAAGTGTCAATGTTAGTTAAAATGTTAGTTAAAGTAGTTGAGTTGTTTTCGTTAATGTTGTATTCCATGTTTTGAATAGTTTTGACGATGTCAAATACTTAGGTTAATTTTACTATATAGTTTTATTTTGCGAAAAATATAAAATACCAAAAATAATGTAATGTTCAAATTTGCGTTAATATCTTGTGGAGAAAGATTAATCATTTAATCTAAGTCAAGATATTTATTTGATATACTTTGAATATTTATTATAAGGTATGTTTAATATTCTAGTAACTTAGAATCTTTGAATAAAAGATTCTTTAAGTTATTAGATATTTTGTTGCTGTTGGAATTGTTTGAAAAACAGATTGAAAATAGCGTGGAGATGATCCTTGAAAATCTCCAACAAACTCCATCTACCTGTGTGAAAATAGTTGGAGTAAGCGTGGCTGAAATTGTGGAACTAAATCCTTGAAGATCTCCAACTAACTCCTCCACCTGTGCATTACTTGCTGTAAGATTAAACCACTAACGGAAAGTAGTGGGAAGTTTATTTTCCATTGCAAGAAGAGTGGAGGAAGTGCAGCGAAATTAAGCCATGATCTTCATAACTCCACTTGTGCATTTGAGGAGAACATGGAGCACAACATGACCAGTAGAAGAAGATTTGCAACAGCTATATAAGAAGAAATTATTTAAAGAAAAACTTGAGAACTTTCAAGCGAAAAAGTCTATCACTACTTAGAAAGTTTTTCCTGTAATTTCTTCTTCATTCAACATACTCTTTATTGTAATATTCATAGTGTATGGGTGAGAGAAAATTAAGAGAATATCCTTATATTCAGGATAAAGAGAAAGAGAAAGAGAAAGAAAAGAGAGAAGACTTCGAGTGAAGTCAAGAGAGAATAGTCACGTGTTCAGGGGGAACAAGGCGACTAAAGAACAAGTTCCTAGAGGAACAGAGAAGGTCCGAGTTCAGGTTGTACAAAAGAGAGTCTTTTGGCCTAAGTATATTAAAGAGAATTGAGTCAAAATCCCTCGTGGTCAAGGTTTTTCTTCCTATCGGGCCTAGGAAGTTTTCCTTGTAAAAATCTCGTGTGCTTGTCTCTTTCTAATTTCAAGTTTGTTTTAATTCCGCATTACAATAGGAGGAACTCAGAAGGATCAAGGAACTCGTGACCCTGGAAAGATCATATGAATCAACCATCACAAATAACTCAAGAAGCAACTAGAAGATTTGATCCAAAGCCTTGGAAACATCTAAATTCTCATCCTTTAGAATTAATGATATGAAAAGGGAACTCAAACGAGATCCAAAGTGAAGAATTTTTGTGCTTTTCACGTTTTCCTATCTATCACCGAACCTAAGGACCATATGGAAGCATTCAAGGAGGCTGATTGGATCAACGCTATAGAACATAAGATAAATGAGTTCCAGAGGAACAAGGTTAGATGAAGATTCAAATGGTAAGTGTGTAAACAAGAAGCAATATCGAGGTATGCTTAGTTCATTACTATACTTAACAACAAGTAGCCTGATATTTCTTTTAGTGTGGGTTTATGTACTTGATTCCAATCAAATCCCAAAGAATCTCATTTAACAGCAGTTAAGAGAATTCTGAGGAATTTGAAAGGAAGCAATTTCTTATGTTTGTTCTATCCTGGAAGTAATTTATTTGACCTAATATTACGAATGCAGATTACGCTGGTGAATTGGTTAACTGCAAGAGCACATCTGGCATTATACAGTACCTAGGATCAAGCTTGGTGTCATGGAACTCAAAGAAGCAAAATATTGCTGCCTTATTCACAGCAGAGGCAGAGTATGTGACTGCTACTATATGCTGCTCCCAGGTCCTCTTGGATCAAGCATCAAGTAAGAGATTTTGGCATTAAGTTTTAGTGTGTTCTTATCTACTGTGTTAATACTAGTGCTATTTCTGTCTTTGAGGATCCAGTTCATCATTCATGGGTCAAGCATATTCTCATTGGATATCACTTCCTTAAGTGTAGAAATAGGTCTTGTCAAACTTGATTTTTGTCCAACATAAAATCAAATAGCTAACTTTTTGACTAAACAACTTCCTAGAGAAAAATTCGAGAAAATTCGCTTAGAGCCACGGATGATTAGAATTCATTGAGTGTGCTACTTCTAATAAAACCCTTAGTTACCGAATGACACTAAGTGACCAGCAACATTTTGTGATTTTCATCACCCATTGTACATCCATTGTAAAGGACTCACATTAGTCTTCATAATACTCCCCTTATTGTCCATGCATATACTTGAGTAAAAATAGAAAGGTTGTTGTACATATAGATTGAATCTGTTACATGCATGAGTTCACATTTTCTATTCCTTTCCTTCTCTTCACGTAAATATTATTTTCTTTCTACCTTCATTTATTATCTTCTTTCATTCATCCCCCAAAAATTATTTTTTTTCAACGTACGTTTCACCAACGTTCATGTACGAACTTAAAACTAAAATCATTCACCGGATTTAATGAAGGAAGGGAAAAGCCACATTTAATTCCTTCTCTCAATTCCCATAAATTAAACCCCAAAATAAAAACCCATCAAATCAAAACTAAATTTACACGGCACCTAAACACATTTATCCCAAAACCATTACCTCTGCAAAACCGCCTCTTACTCTCTTTCTCCGCAACTCCACCATCTTCATCTTCCTCACCTAAAACCCTAAATGGCTCCCAAAAGAAAAACCTCCGAAGATACCATAGATTTTCCGGCTGAAAAGGCTTCTCCCCTGGTTGATTATAACGAAAGCGAGAATGAATCTTCCAACTCAAATGAAGATTCTCCGGGTTCTCAAGCAAATTCGACTGAAAATGAAGTGCTTTCTCCAAAGAAAAAAGAATATCAAGATGAGGCTGAAACAGAGCAAGAAAAAGAAATCTTGGTACCTACGAAAAGGGGTAAGAAATCAAAATCTTCTAAGTATATCATTGGGTTTTGTGTCGATTGCACCTGGTGTAAGAAAATTAAGTGGAATCAGTTTCTTGATCTTGTTAAGTTTCAAAAATGGGTCGAAGTTTTGAGTTTTGATGTAGGTCTTTATGAGAGTGAAATGAGTGAATTTGTTGCTAAGTTTGAAAATACCGAGGGTTTATGCATAAGTGTTGTCTCTGGAAAATTGGTTACGTTCAATGCAAAGTCCTTAGGGGAATGGTTTGATGTACCTAATGAGGGGTACAAGGAATATGTGAAGGGTCAGACTAAGTTAAATGTGAAGGGGGCTTCAAACGCTACTGTTTTGAGTTACTTTAGGGGTAAGGAGTCTGACCAGTCCCTAGATTAGAAAGATCTCTCTCCTTTTCACAAATTCTTGTTTCACTTAGTTTGGCGCTTTATTCTGCCAAGGACTTCCAAGAGGACTCAAGCGAGCTTCATGGATCTTTCCTTGACGTTTTGCCTTGCTAAGAGCATAAAAATAAACTTTCCTGCTTTAATGATTTCTCACCTTTCCTACTGTATCTCCCACAACACCAAGGTGGGGTATGCTAACCTGATCTCTGTTATTCTCAAGAAAAATCACATAAAACTCCCTTCCAGTACTTCTTTTGATCTGGAGCCTAATAACTATTTGACCAAGGAGACCTTATACAGGCTGTCTCTCAGGGTACAGGGTGGGATGTTAGACTTTGAGGTCGCGGAAACTAAAGGGAAGATTGAAACTGGGGTAAAGCGGAAGTTAGAGGAGGAGGTTAGTGCTGAAGGACCTAGGTCCGTGCGTAAGAGTAAGAGAATTGCTGAGACCAAGGCTCCCAAGGAACAGGATCCGGGGGCAGTTCATATTGATCTCGAGGAGGATCAAGTTCTTTCAGGAACGGGGACAGTAGATTTTCCTCTTCTCTCTACCTCTGGTCTTCATGGTATACTGCATACAATTCAGGAGTCTCTGTCTCTTCTTCATAATAGAGTCCAGGGTCTTAAAGCAAGAGTTGCTCGTATTGATCTTCAGCAGGAGCAGATCCTCTTACGTGTGCAGAAGGGAGAATCAACTATTCGGGAGAAGATTGATTTTGTGGTCGGTGATTTCCTTGTTCGTCCCAAGCTTTCGAAGCCCTCCAATCCCTAATCCCCTTCCCTCATTAATCTGATGAAACAATTTCTTTGGTTTGTACTAAATGGTGACTTGTTGTTACTCTCTTTTATCACCCATCCTTTTCAGTGATAAAATATTTTGGTTTATCTCTTTTCTTTTCTTACTTTGTTCTCTTTTCTCTTTTTCTTATTTTCATCTTGAACTCAGTTTGTACTTTTTCATGACTATGTGCTTTAATCTTCTCTTAATATGCTCATGATAATGTTCGGATGGCTAGTATTATTAGATGAGTGTTTAAGGTACTACGCATTGACTATGTTGTACATGAGGCACTCATAGAGTACTGCTGGGTCCTTATTGTTTTTTATGATGGCAAAAGGGGGAAGAAGTAGTGGCACATAAAAATTGCAATTCTAGTTCTCTTTCGGTTCAAGGTGATGATTTTTGAATTTTTCTTTTTCAAAACTGATTTATGTTAATTTAGTTTTAGTTTTCTGTTAGTTTAGTGTTTGATTCATTTTCTTAGTTATTTGTTAGTTTTCGTTTAAAGACTTTAGCTCATTTATTTTTCCTCTTGATTCTTTTGCTTTAGTTATTTAGTTATTGTTTTTATATGCCTCATATTTGCCATCATCAAAAAGGGGGAATATTGTTGTATTCCATGTTTTGAATAGTTTTGACGATGTCAAATACTTAGGTTAATTTTACTATATAGTTTTATTTTGCGAAAAATATAAAATACCAAAAATAATGTAATGTTCAAATTTGCATGAATATCTTGTGGAGAAAGATTAATTATTTAATCTAAGTCAAGATATTTATTTGATACACTTTGAATTTTTATTATAAGGTATGTTTAATATTCTAGTAACTTAGAATCTTTGAATAAAAGATTCTTTAAGTTATTAGATATTTTGTTGCTGTTGGAATTGTTTGAAAAACAGATTGAAAATAGCGTGGAGATGATCCTTGAAAATCTCCAACAAACTCCATCTACCTGCGTGAAAATAGTTGGAGTAAGCGTGGCTGAAATTGTGGAACTAAATCCTTGAAGATCTCCAACTAACTCCTCCACCTGCGCATTACGTGCTGTAAGATTAAACCACTAACGAAAAGTAATGGGAAGTTTATTTTCCCTTGCAAGAAGAGTGGAGGAAGTGCAGCGAAATTAAGCCATGATCTCCATAACTCCACTTGTGCAATTTGAGGAGAACATGGAGCACAACGTGACCAGTAGAAGAAGATTTGCAGCAGCTATATAAGAAGAAATTATTTAAAGAAAAACTTGAGAACTTTCAAGCGAAAAAGTCTATCACTACTTATAAAGTTTTTCCTGTAATTTCTTCTTCATTCAACATACTCTTTATTGTAATATTCATAGCGTATGGGTGAGAGAAAATTAAGAGAATATCCTTATATTCAGGATAAAGAGAAAGAGAAAGAGAAAGAAAAGAGAGAAGACTTCAAGTGAAGTCAAGAGAGAATAGTCACGTGTTCAAGGGGAACAAGGTGACTAAGGAACAAGTTCCTAGAGGAACAGAGAAGGTCCGAGTTTAGGTTGTACAAAAGAAGTCTTTTGGCCTAAGTATATTAAAGAGAATTGAGTCAAAATCCCT
Source organism: Beta vulgaris subsp. vulgaris (assembly GCF_026745355.1). Taxonomy (NCBI): domain Eukaryota; kingdom Viridiplantae; phylum Streptophyta; class Magnoliopsida; order Caryophyllales; family Amaranthaceae; genus Beta; species Beta vulgaris. Next base: position 29,650,874 of record NC_079209.1, read on the forward strand.
CGTGGTCAAGGGTTTTTTTCCTATCGGGCTTAAGAAGTTTTCCTTGTAAAAATCTCGTGTGCTTGTCTCTTTCTAATTTCAAGTTTGTTTTAATTCCGCATTACAAATTGAAGATTTCTCCTCAACTACAATTCACCCCCCCTCTTGTAGTTGCTCAAGTGTTTGTACTCGACTAACAATTAAGATCCGAAATATCTAGTGGAAATCGGTCCATTTAAGAGTCTAATTGTCATAGGTTGTATTTTAGGAAAGTTGCCTTAAAACATGAAAAAAAAGTGGCGTGCAAGATGGAACCTTGATGTCGTTGTGTTTGGTTGTATTTAAGAAAGGATTTCCACATCTTTCCTTAACCTAGTGTTTCCTTAAGTTCTCGCTAGATTCTAGGCTTGAATTAAGGGGAAACTTTCCCATTTTACTTAATGTAATTTGTGGCATGTTGTGTGGTTGGGGAGCAAGGCTTTCTTGCTTCTTCTCTATAAATAAATGTCGCCTAACCACATCAAGGTTAGAGTGAGTTTTACATAAAATTTGTGTTAAGCGTATGAACCTTTCATGAACCTTAATTCGACCAATGATTAGATTTTCAGGAGTGTTAATCTTGTTAATGTTAAACAACTTAATTTCGAGAGTGGTTTGAGTGTGTTTAAGATTCTTATTGACTGTTCATGAATGATCATTTATCAAGAAATATTCTTAGCTACTCTAGCTAGGCATTCATATCAAATAAACATAGCTAAGTTACTTTTAGTTGTTATGAATGATAGATATTCCAGCTGAAGATCCCTTGAATTATGACGAGCTTCTTCCTCATTGATCTCAACTGCACAACGAGTGATGACTATATTCAACGCTTATTATTACCATGTGCTTGACGGTTATGTACGCGAAAACTGGACATGCCCTCATCTCTGGACACGTTGACAAAACTGGTCAGGTACAATCTGATTTTTACCGCACAACACATTAGCGTATATCTATAAACTATCAAGGCATATGAAATAAGCAACAAATTTGGTGCTTTCTAACAAATATAAGTAATGAAAAATACAAAATAAAAATTGAAATTTATAACTGGAGAACATAATGAATACAAAACGAAAAATCATATAATGCAAATAACAAAAAAATGTGATGGATAGTCAAAAGTTGCTTTTAATAAAAGGACTATTCACACCATAAAAGTGTAAATAGAATTATGAGGCAAAAGAAAATAAAAAGTGCTATAAGATTACTCTTGAGCAAAGGGAGTATTAAAAATTAATTTACATTAATTTTCAACGTAACATCCAATGATACAAGACTATTGTAACACACAATCCATACGGAGTTGAGTCTATCGTCACCAATGCGCATCCAGGGCCAACAACTATCCACATTAACCAATATAAGTTTTTACGACAAATTTTGTCTTCACTCATACACACTTGGAAGTCACCCATCCTTAAACTACTCCTAACCAAATACACTTAATTTTAATATAAGTTGGTAAATGAACTCCTTAAAACAAAAATGTATCTTATTGAAATAAATAGCCTCTTAAATTGGTCTAAAGCAATCATGTGGAGTAGCAATCACCAATGCAAACGTTTTTAAACGAGTGAAAAAGTTAGTTGTTGCAATAGCCGATAGGAGAGGAACGAAGAATTCCTGTCGTCCATTTCTTTTCTGTCGTCTCTTTTAGGCAAACTGGCAAACCTGTGGCTTTAACCTAGGGTTTCACAATTCAAATTATCCCCACCTCCCTGCCATTACTTCTTCACACCGACCCACGACCACGACACCAGCGTAGACGCAGCCGCAGTCCCGCACTCCCATAGCGGTACATCCGGCAGCCCCCTCCCTCTACTCTACTTACTACTAGATTACAACTCCTGAAGAGTGTGGTAATTTTTTTGTTTCTATTTTCCAATTTATCTAGCAATGCTGTACTATTAATTACAAGTTGAATTATTGGAATGTTTGGATGAATTGACATTATTGAATTGCCATGAGATTAATTGGGTGAATTTGCTTATTGAAATTTAATCTGGATTTTGGAGTAATGGTTATTCAAGTTTAATTTAATTATTCATCGTCGTGTGTAATTTTCTAATTGCTACATAATAATGATTCCCGAGAAAAGTTGTTTAATTTTTGTGAACAAAGAAAAGTTTGGAACATTTTTTGGAGTAAATTCAAGTAAATTTGTGAAGGATGAAAAGTATGAAAACTCGTAGAATGATTTTTTAGCTTTCTTTTTCTTGTAATTTAAGAAGCTATTGCTGTAGTTATCGGTTGTGATTCCAAACTTGAATTGATGTATTTTATTTTTAGTCAATATAATCTGGTCCTCATTTCTGTTTGAAGTTTCTTTGATTCCGAACCCATCGTGGGTGGAATCCTGGATCCGCCACTCACGGACAGAAACGAGGTGGTGAAAGTTCTTCGGGGAGCTCTCTGTTACTCCCTGAATTTGAAGTTCCATCTCCAAAATGAAGCTGTCTGCTCTTTGTTCTTCTTCAACAGCTAAACCCACCTCACTTTTTCACCTTCTTACCTTTAAAGTCAACCACTTCAGCCTGCAAATCCCAACTAGAAGCACTGCAAATTCACCTCGTCATTCAGTTTCCATTCAATGTGCTGTTCGCTTTCGACCTTGCATTGATATACACAAGGTTTGTCTCCTTTCTTCCCTTTCCTTTGTTTAACTTTTCTTAATAAATGTCAAGATAGTTGATTTTGTTGGTAAAAGTTTGGCGGGTCTTGATGAATATTTTGGAATGGATGGTGGAATTGTTAGTATGAGTTTATTATATGCACCGTGTCCTTGGTCTTTCTTTCTATATTGCTCCTTTCTTTGAATTTGATATTGATGGTGAAAATGTTGATGTTTTAGAGTATAATCATGGTGAGTTTGATGAATTTTGATAGGGTAAAGTGAAGCAAATTGTTGGGTCAACCCTATCGGATTTGAAAGGAGGATCATCATTAGCTCTTATTACCAATTTTGAGTCTGATAAGCCATCAGCTGAATATGCCGCAATGTACAAAGAGGACGGGCTTTTGGGTGGTCATGTTATCATGCTCGGTGGTGACCCTTTGAGCCGAGCTGCTGCTATTGATGCCCTACATGCTTTTCCTGGTGGGTTTTAGAGAGCTTGTTGGCATGTTCTTGGTTTTGATGGAGATGATTTAACCTGGTATCTTGAGTTTGTTACAATGGGATGATCAGAAAAAGGAAAATTAACTGGCTAATTACATTGGTAGTGCCTTGTAGGGTCTTTTTTTTGTAAGTTAGACATGGAAAATAGAGAAATCAGATATTAATGTGGGACAAAGTTATTGCTGTTCATGTTGACAATATTTTTGAGCTTAAGACTTGACAGAATCACGGAAGTATTGGAGGAGCTGTTAGCCTGTTATTGATGTGAATGACAACATTAAAATTCATTCAAAATTAGAACATATTCAATTAAATGTATGGATATAAAAGAAAAGAAGAGAAACAAAAAGATCACTTAAGTTTTGCTTACTATTACTTATTTCCATTAGAGTTGCATTTTGGATAAAGGATCCTTAAGACCTTAACGTGCAATTTCGAAATTGTACACTGCATTTTGCTGCAGCAAATTATGCTATACGAAGATTCTAAAGGAGAAAGTTGTTGTTTGCATACCAATGTGATTTCTTGGCTATGTTGTTCTCTCTAATGGATATGTTATAGTACTATTAATGTTGTTTCATCTGCTGAACTTACTACTAGAATGGTAACCTCTAGGTGGCCTGCAGGTTGGAGGTGGGATAAAATCCGATAATGCGCTAAGTTACATTGAGGAGGGAGCCAGCCATGTCATTGTAACATCAGTAAGTATTTTAGTTTGACGTAAACTTTATGCCCCTTTTGTTCATATGCATATGTTTTGGCTTGAAAGAGTTGGTGCCAATGGCGGGGTGGAGATGGGAAAAAAAACTAGAAAGGTGTAGTATGGAGCTGCCTAGTATTTGAGGCTGATAAGAATTGAATGACAGAAATGATCTGTTTACTCACTCTCTGGCAGCTATTGCTTTAGCATGGTTGTTATTGTAATTTTATACTTCCTCAAAAGTTGTGTTCGAGGGATAAGTGGCTATATGTAAACCTGATGCCAAAAATTGCCAATAATTTATTCTAGATTGACTTAGAAAATGAGTGGGGACACAAATATGTGCCTGCTTTACCACATGCTAAGAAAACTGTAATAAGTTTTACAAGAGATTAATCCTAGAGGGAGAGATGAGCACTGCTTTCAAGTTTCACTGCAAGCTTGTATGTGGAGCTTTCTGATGCTTTTGACTGTGTTCTTTTTGTGCATTCTACTACAAGGCAAAAGGACCATAATTTCAGGACAAAGTTCAGTTTAGCCATTCATTTGTCAACTGTCTGTTTTTTTCTTATGAATCGGAGCAAAATTTAAATACGTTATGGCTTGTGCCACCGTCTTGGCCATTACCGATAGCTACAAAAGACAAAAAGAAGTGCATTACTTCTTTCACTGATGATTGCTCAGATCATCTCATAAAATTGACTATCTGCTCTATTAAAATTTGTAGGTTGTATTACTAACTTCTCTTGCAGACATAATGACCAAGGAAAAACTAGGTGACCTTAGTTCTTAAATGCCTAGTGTGCTGTTTTTTCTTCTCATATTGTTATTGTTTCTCTAGAGTGTTCCTTTAAAACCATTTTATGTATGCTAACTTAATCTTACACATGATTCTAGTATGTGTTCAACAATGGGCAGATGGACCTCGATAGGCTTAAGGATCTTGTCCATGGTGTTGGGAAACAGAGGCTTGTGTTAGATTTGAGCTGCAGAAAGAAGGTACATTTTTTTGTTAGTTCCTCTCTTCTTTATCTTTTTGGATCGAAAAAAGAAAAGGAAAAATATGTGTTGCCAAGAAAACAGGTACTGTTACAATATCTAATTTCAATGTACACTGCCTAGAAAAAAAAGGAGTTTTCAGCGCACTTCTTTGCCCTCTCCTATTGCTGGTGCTATGTCATGATTTTGTCAATCCTGATAGCCCTTCAGCTGCATCTGTGGCTGACAGCAGCAGCATAACTTGGACCCTTGAAATGACTTTGAAGTTCTTAGTGAATAGTGATGCCATATCTTAGACGACTGAAGGTAAATTATTAGGTATGGTGGTCTGGTTCCTGTTAAAAGAAATAGCAAAAAACCCCATCAGATAACCGACTGCCAATATTCACTAAATTTTGGTATAATGCAGAATAAGAATATCTGAAGAACTTCAAGATATACTTGACATTGCAAACAAACAATGAAATGAGCAATATCACTTGAAATGTCCTCGCCCTCTGCCTTCTCCTTCCTTTTCTGTTTAAGCTTTTCCTTCAATTGTTACAACCTGATGCACCTGATAATTTTCAGATACTGAATTCGCAAGATCAGTTGTTGAATATACAATCAGAGACCAAGTGCTTGAAACCGTGGGTAGTTTCATAATATGTTGAGGAAACACAAAAGGTTTTAGAAATTTAGCTGCTCTAGTTGCCTATTTAAATCAAAATTTGACAAACAAACAAGTTTCGACTAGACAAACTATTAATAGCAAAACTAAAACCGTGCTATTATGAAAAGCAATAAAATGTTTCTCTCTACAGTTTCCTTCACATAGTTTTTAGTTTTGACATGAACTTGCTCAGAAAAATAGGAAACCAAAAAGCATAAAGTCAAGAGCATATACCAATCAGTGGCGGATCCGGGGGTTTACCCGGGCCTTGGCCCTCCCCATCATCTGTAAAACTCTTAATAGTTAAATGTTTACTAACAACACATAAGTTACTCAGTAGCTTAGTTGGTTTTGTTTCTTGTTGCAAACTCAAGCCGATGATTGTTCAAATCCCGTGCAAAGCATATTTTTGCAACTCTAGTGCTCCATTCTCGTTCCAAGTTATTACGTTTTCTTGGTTTCCTTTTATCTTTTGTGTCGTGGCATTTTTGTGATTTTTTTCCCTTTGTTTTTGGCTTCTATCATTCTTGTAAAATTATTTTATTTTGGGGATTAACTAGTTTTAGAAACTCAGACACTCTTCAATTTATCCAACTTCTGATTAGGTGTAAGCCCTCTATATTAATTGTATCTATTGTTTTAAGTAGTACCAATCTTATCATACACCTAAGTATGAGACATAAATTTTAATACAATTATTATAATATCATTATTGCAATTCCATTGATCTTTTGAAAACATATGTATAAGATCGTAACTTGTACTTTCTTCCTTATTACTAGTTGCAACTTAACTCATTAATGTCTTTATTGTCTTCGAGTAAAACTTATACATTGAGATTAATCCAAAAATTAATTTCTAGAACCTGTTTTACATTTTTGTCATTTTTTTTTTCAATATTAATGAACGAATAGTGCAAAATTCAAAGCAATGCAACTAATAAAAGAACGAAGGTAATAATGTACGATAAGATTTTATATTAACAAATTTGATTTGGCCAGCCCAATATTCATTTTCCAGGATCGGCCACTGGTACCAATCATCTTCTAATAAACTATATGATAAAAATACTATATAATTTGTTAATAGTGTATAACTGTAAAAGCCCTAGAAATTACAAAATGTATAAGATATATGTTACCTTTTCAATCTTATTCCCCTTAAATTGCTCACTTACATGAGATGAATTTTTGTTTTACCCAATCGTCTTCTTGATTTTCATTTTAAGGACCTGGGACATACGCTGGGGCATGTTCACTATACATAGGTAAAATCCTTTCTGGAAGTCAAATGATTGTAGAATTGTATGCTTATCATCGGTGATAAAATGGGGTAAAATACAATGTGATGGGAGAGAAATCAGGTATTGTTGCTGAAATTTCTTTGGAGTAGAGATTGTTGCGCAATCTAACATTAAAACATTTATTATTTTACTGTAGAACATTACTCATTTCCTTAGTGACAAAGTTGTTTTGACTGGCAGTTCCATCTGAAGTTTCCATCTTCAGGCATCTACTAATTCGTTGGGAGAACTATAGTTCAGCTCAGTACAGCGCTGATGATGATTGAAACTAAGAGTTGAGAAAAATTTACCGACATAGATCAACTTTATTTCACCGTATTTCCTTGATAGAAAAGAATTTAATATTTTCATTTCGCCCAAAAAGAAAAGCATAACAGAAAGCAGAAATAGACTCTCTTCACGGGACTGAGGTGCTGCAATAGTTGATATGTCCCGTAGGTCCTGGTTTAGACAGTTGGTCCCTTCCTTGGAAAGTTGGCCATTGTACATGGTCATATCTATATTGAAACGATCAATGTTCAATCAAAGTCATTCAGAATTAAGTTGATAATAACCTGCTAAGGGCTCATTGTTGAAGTGACTTCTAGGCAGGTTTAGGTTCAACAGCCCTTTCTTTCTCTCTCTTTTTTTTCTCTTTTTTGAATCTATTAGGTGGCCTCAGCTCAGTCTCATATGAAGTTAAAAGACTGCATTTGACTGGTCCTCAAATTGGTAGGTTGTCCTCTCTATACTAACAAAGAAATGCTGTGCTGGTTTGTTTGTAGGGAGGTAGATATGCCATCGTAACTGACAGATGGCAGAAGTTTAGTGATGTGTTTGTTGATGAGCAGACTCTGGAATTTCTTTCCAAGTATGCTGACGAGTTTTTGGTACATGGTGTGGATGTTGAAGGCAAAAAGTGAGTGGGCTCACTGTTTCTTCTTTGCTCTAGTGTTAACTGTCATGTTGATATTTTCAGAAGATTTGCCAGGAGTTACTCTACCGTTTGACTGAGGCAACTTTGCTAAAGAATGATTCTTTATTCTTTTCACACTATTTTGCGGATGATATGTTCCGAATGCTTACTGCAGGTTGGGGATCGACGAAGAGCTTGTTTCTTTGCTGGGCAAATACTCACCAGTGAGTAAATAGTTTGGTTATTTATGTTTTCTACTTCCAAAATCTGAACGTGTCATTTGCTTAACGCTTTGCTGAAGTATCTGCAATACATAGTACTGGTAGGGCCTGAAAGTATGCCAAAGGCAAAAGCTCCATGTAGAATTTTAGAGCGCAAATTTGTGCTCTATGACCTGGTGTCCTTTAAGTACACTGCAAATTATATCATGATCCCATGACCATGATGAGCATCATGGTTCAGGAGCACAAATTTTGAACATGCACCAATAACATATATACACTTTTGAACACATAAAAGTTTACTCTCTATGCTCAAAACTTTTCCGTGCATTAAATTCATTTACTATGCTTAAAAAACACTTTTACTATGTTTAAGGAATTTACCTGCATGTTCTAAATACTTGACTTGGATGCTCTAAGTATTTTACATGCATGTTCTATATAATTGACTTGGATGCTCTAATTAATTTACATGCATGTTCTAAATTATTTAGCTCAATGTTTAGAAGAACACGTCGATGTGAAAAAAAAGATCTCAATGCTCTAAATTGATTTGTATGTTCTGAATGATTTACCTGTATGTTCAAAAGAACATGAAGATATTAGAAAAAGAACATGCTAATGTTTATAAAAAACAAAAAAAAACCTAAAAGTTTAGGCTATATGTTCATTTGGGACCATGATGCTCATCATGGTTCCAATTGCATGATGTAATGATTGAGACTGCACTTGTGTCTAGCTGTAGATTAGTTATCTGTTCTTAATAGTAAAACAATGCCCACTAAGCTTGCTCATTTTTAATGGAAAGGTAATAGAAAGTTTAAGGAAAACCTCAGTCTAGATATAATCCACTTCCTCCATATCAAATAAGTACACCTTTTGAATTACGGACTTCGAGACAATATTTCTTAGTGTATAATTACATAGGGAGGGGTATGTGATTAAATTCATTAATAATACAACTAATCCATTCCAGCAACACCACCCCGCAGCCACCAGGCAGCAGCCACTACCCTACCACCACAAGCACCACCCTGCCACTCCCTGAACAAAACACAAGACCACCAGCACCACCATTCGAATCCCACAGCCAAACCCCACCTCATTTCGGATCCCACCATTCAAAACCCAAAACCCACCACCAAACCGTACCACCATCCGGACTCCAAACCCTGCCACCAGCCAAACCGTACTACCATTTGAACCCCAAACAGTACTACCATCACAGCCAAACGGTACCACCATTTGAACCACAGCCAAATGTTACCACCATTCCAACCCCAAACTGTACCACCATTCGAACTATTTCGAACCACATCCAAACCATACCACCATTCAAACCCCAATTCCCACCACTAGTAGAACCCAGATCCAAGGATTTCGTCGCCAGAAGAGATGGGGCGGTTCATCTCGGAGAAAGTAGAGGAAAAGCCAAGCAAGAAGATGAGAGAGATAGGGTGCCAGAGGAGAGAGAGAAAGAGGATTAAAAGGATGAACATGTCGAAGTTCATGCGGAAGTAAGAGAGGTTGGTTTTGAGACGGGAGATGGTGTCGGAGAGGTTGTGAGGGAAGGAGAGAGAGTGGTGGTTGAAGATTTGACGCCATGGCCGCCGTGTTGAGAGGCTGTTGTAGAGGTTGTGTTTGGCACGCAAGATAAAGTCCAAGTTGTGGTGGTGGGGAGAGAGGGCGTGAGGGAGGAGAGAGAGTGGAAGTGGTGGGGAATGGGTTAGGTTTTTGTGGTGGTGTGGGAGTGGGGGTGGTGGGCTGAAGGCATGGTTGTGGGCTTTGGATTGTGGGAGAAGATTAATTGTTTAATTGTTTAATTGTTTTAGATTAGAGTATGTAATTAAAACTAGTTTTATAAAGTAAGGGCATTCAAGTAATTTTACAACCCAAAACTTACTAAATAAGCAAAGAAAAAAAAGTGTAGCATCCGTTTACGAAAGTGTAGCATCTTATTTGATACGGAGGAAGTATATCCTTGCTTTACTTAATCTGTCTCTGGGAAGAAGTCTAGTACTAATACCATGAAAGAGAAATCACAAAGGACTTCTCAGGTTTTGACATCTTTCAGCTTATTTTACTATATTTACTTTGGTAGCTATCATATTGTTTACACTTCAGCAGTTAGCGCTAAAAACCGAGAACTGTGGATGTCCATTTTAATGAGGATCCATTTCCGGTTTCTATTTAGCTGGGTCACTGTCATGAGCAATCTTTATTCGTTTCTGTTGTAAAATGGGTAACTATCAGGAAGTTAAGATACAGGCAGCCTTCGGTTAACCAATCAATTTTTCTTGGAACAAGGAGTCAGACTTTTCTCATAGATGCTTTTATTAACGGACTGCAGCATGGTACCCTAAAGTGCTGATTATTTCTTCTTTGATCAATATTTGGTCGTCTTTACTTGTTGAACTAGATAAGCTTGCCACCAGTAATACAAGTTAATGCTGACTTATGATTTCGTTCTTAGATACCGGTGACCTACGCTGGTGGTGTGACAGTAATGGAAGATCTAGAAAGGATAAAGGTGGCAGGAAATGAGCAAGTTGATGTAACTGTTGGGAGTGCTTTGGATATATTTGGTGGTAGTTTACCCTACAAGGATGTCGTTACATGGCACCTTAAGCAGGATTCTGCGATGACAAGCTCTTCTTTATGATCCTATTTGTTGCAGGCCATTTTCATACTGGTCCAGATGTCTTTGAGCTCCATTTTAAATGAACACTTTTGCTTCACCTTCTCATCAATTTCACTTTCCACCTAAGTCTTGGGTGGCTTAACTATGTCTGTCACTATTATGTTGTACTATTGTCCCTCGAGTACAATTGGCCTTGCCATTCTTTTTGTTTAGTCATTCGTGGGTGTGGCTAACTTCCTGTAAGGTAACTGTATGATTTTCCAAGGTGAAAGCGTCCCTGAGGTCTCGGTCACGTTTGTTTATTGTGTTACAACAGTTTGGCAAAAGATTAGCTAAATCAATGCATTTAAGTGTGACTCTAACATTATATCGACGTGGAGATGTTCAACGTAATGCTTGAAAATATGCTTTGATAATTGTATATATTGCTGCAGCCTGCAGATAGATAATAATTGCATTTGGATGTGCGTGTAATCTTTCAGCAATCTTTAATTGTGAAGTCGACAGTTGCATTTTCTTGTTCACTATATGGTATATTGAATATGGCAGGATTTGGTACGATGACGAGTGCTCTTCCAAAGTTAAAACATGGCAAGATTTACTCATGCGATTATCCAAATCAAGTTACTGGATTGAAATATGCAATGCTAAATCAACTTGAACCAAACTTGAATTTAATCAAAATCTTCGAGCTCAAGCCTAATTTATCCAGTTTTTGTCTATGGATTGATTAGGTGGTTGGGTGAGCGAGGATCCGAATGATTGCATTGTCATTGATCCTTTCTTATTAACGTGTATCACACTAAAGAACTAGTGTGACATCTCAATAATTATCTCTTTCAAAAATCTTTCTCAATGATTAAAGGAAATTATCAACGCATTACCATCGTGTGTGACGTTTCGACTTATTCAGAAATTTGCAGTGAAAAATAATACAACTTTACAAACCAAATAAATAAAGTCAATTAAAAGTCTTACGTTTTGAATTAACATGGCCCATCAAATAAAATTAATTTAATTAAACAAAATTAGCAACTAAGTCAACCAAAGGTCAAACCACAAATAATTCTAGAGTTTAAGACAAATTCCAAAATAATATTTAAGAAACATTAAAACAGTTCAACCAACTATACAAAAATAAATAAACAAAATAGCTACAGTCGCACTCTCAAGCATCATGAACTCCCACCTAAAAAAGAGCATTGACCTATTAATGCAAGTCATTTCTCACAAACTAATATGTGATAAAGATAGGTCGTCACAGGATCAATAACACATAAGTCATGATCAAACAAGCAAAGTACAAAATATGTAAAGGTGAGTACATAAAATTTAAGAATAGTTGAGTAAACAACCTAATATGATACTACGTAAAAAGAATAAAAGACATGCTCTACATGCAAGATAAGTAATACACGAATAAAACATGCAACGCCTTGGAGATCCATGGTCTCAATCAAACACAAAAATGATAGTGGAAAACAAAACTTAATCCTGTGGATTATGGGCCACTAATAAATTAATGGCCCAAAAAGGTCTCTCAAATATACAAATGCTTGATTGAAATTAAAATGATTACCCATAATACATTAATATCCTAAATCCCAAATTATATAAAGTCACTTCAGCATAGTCCTTTCGAAGCATTCCCGTCCATAATCAAACTTGAGTTATCTTCACAATACCTGAATAATTTGACAGAAAAAATAGAGAAAAGGGAAGACATAAAACAAACTAAAACGAGTAGAAAACTCAGAAACTTTACTACATCCCATAAAAATAGTTTTAGTTCTTAATCATTGTTCAAACATATAACACCCCGATAATTCTCTCTTTTCAAAATACCTTTTCAATATAAGACATAGAGAAATACCAAAGCATTATCGCACGTGTGATAACGTATCGGCTTATTCAGAATTTTGCAGCGTAAAACATATTACTAAACTTCATACTTTGAATATAATAAATAAATAAAGTACTTAAAACCAACACACTATAAATATTAACATCAAACCAAACTTAATATAATAGGTTCCAACTAAAGTAATACATAAAACAATTTGTTACACAAGCTCTCCATTCCCAGATTCCCATGATGTAACATTTGGAAATCTGTAGATGTCAACGCTCTAAAGAATCTGCTCACCAAAATGGGTCATCACATGATCAATAAGACAAAATCATGAACAACATACACAAACAAAGTACGTAATCAACAAGCTGAGTACTACATAATAATAAATAAACATTCCTGACATGATACTAATAAATAATAAATAGGGATAAATAATAATATAACAATCTAACATTCTACAGATAACGTTTACTGAACTAAACTTTAACCATGTTTTTTATTAATTTAATGGAATAGTTATTGGACCAAGTTGTCCTACCAAAACATGCCTTCACTTAGGAAGACGAAATACGGTCGCGACTCCGTATTCCAGAATGACCTGCGATATCGAGGAACCTTTGAAAAATAGGAATGATGATCAATCCATTTTCTAGAAAAAGCCGTGGGCTACCACAATGTACTCCAACTCCTAATTGTCCAACTTCAGACGTGCACCAGTCTAAAGTTTATTGCTATACAAGTTACACTTTACGTGATTTACAATTTATTACTTGTTATGACACACAAGTAACACAGACATATATAATCAAACATTCACAACTGAACTTCCTTTTTATCTTAGGATTATATAAGTGATCACACAACTTACAATCCAAGATTAATTCCTTTTTATTCCAATCTTTCTTATTTGTTGAACCTAGCCAACAACCAACTTACCTTTCAAAGGCATAAATCATCAACTTACCAAATAAGCCCATAGTCCTCATAAACTAGTGAAAATAGTAATACAAGGGAACATATGATTCAACATGATTCAACTCAACAATTATATTGATTCCCCCATGTGAATTAATAAATAAAGTTCCCAACCAACATGCTTGCATCAATATTCCATACAAACATAATATTCAACTCACAATCAAATCTCATAATCAACATGTTTGCACACATGCATAAAACGTGTAAAATCCAATCATAATATAATTCACATATGAACTTACAAAAATTCCTATACATGATACTACAACCTTTCCTTCCTAAAATCATGATACTACATCACATAACACATAGGTATGTAGGTACCTTGTGTAAACAAATTAGTAGGCCACCTTTAATCACCTTAAAATTCGCCTACTGAATAATCCCAACCTAAAACAACCAATATAATTCAAAGTCAATACCCCAAATAAATTCCAGCAAATGTAAAAATACTTTAAATCCTCTTAGAAATATTTAAAAGTTATTTTTACCATTAAAACGTCAGTTACTTATTTTACCTAGCATAATACTACTATACTAGTCATTAAAATCCATAAAACTCCATTTATAACAACCTTTCTAAAATTTCAGCAACTTATAAAATATTAAAACTCTGTTCAAACATACTTAAACATGCTTAAATTCATAATTTAAATCAATTTCATAGTTTATAATATGCTGTTATGATTTTCCAATCTTTAACACCCTAAAAATTCATGCTTTGATAATTAAAACTCAATCTAAATATAATAATAAAATCTCAAATTTTATTTTTTCAATACATAATTCATATAATTATAGATTCGTCATCAAAATAGTAAATTAAAGTTATTAATCATAATTAGTACTCAAACAGAACATAAAAACATAATCTTTAATCAAAACTTGAGGAGGAAGAAAATAATTAAACCAAAGAAACGAAGGAAACAATGGAGGAAAGGCGCCAACGTGAAGGAGGCAGCAGCGGCACACCAAATAGATGGCGATGGGTGTTGGTGACGTTTCTTGACAAAGAAGAAAACGTTTCTTGAAGAAGAAGAAAGAAAATTGGAAGAAAGCAAAAAGGAAAGAAAACCGTGAGGGAGAGAGAGAAAAGAGGAGGTCGGCTCTTGGGAATTGTGAGGAGGAGAGAGAAAATTTTGTATGGTAAAATAATTAGGTTTAAGGTATTCATATGTAGGCTTTTCCTTTTGGGCTTAGGAAGAGGAAATTGGGTTTGAATAGAGTTTTATGATGAATAGGATTGGTGATTTAGAACTCCTAACATCAATAGCAATCCTTTTCCTAATCCACTTAGAATTTGGATTCCTCAAGCCCATTTAAACTTCTTTTCCAAATCCAATTAGTATTTCAAATATTTTTCAAAGCATGCCTTAACAAAAATATTTTAAGTTCCTTAAATCCTTAAAATAATTTCTTTGATTTTCAAAATGGTCAACCTTCTTTAAATGAATAAATCATTTCAAACTAAATTATGTTTAAATATAAATATACAAATACTAAGATATATTTATAAAATTCATAAATTTACGCGGGATTACAAAACATGCATATATTACATTACTTTGGTAATTGTTCGGAAATACTATCAGAAAACATTACCGTATATTGAACTGGCTGCTGGCAAGGACCATTTACATGAGCTTAGTTCATTGGCAAGTACATGTTTTGGACATAACATTAACATTAACGTTCGACCACTTTGGTCCTTTTCATACATTGTAAACATAATCATTTACTAGTAATTTGCCCATTTATCAGCTCCATAACTCCAAGCCAGCGAAACCATTCACTTTTAAAACTTGCATATATTTATATTTTCGGACAACACCTATAAAATCATTAAACCATAAATCATCAATAAACTTGTATAATATCATAAATAATATAGCATGGAGATTTGCGTCACTTTCATAATTCACATAAAAACATTCATTATATCACATATATCACACCTTATAGCATATAATCATATTATTAGTATCACATAGTCACACATACACATAATTGCTGGACATAAAATGTTACACATTAACGTATACGAGCAGTCACATATAAATATAGACATAAATATTACATCATATGTAATTCCTCTCCTTTACTCCTTAAGTATCGTCATTCCTTAACTTTCAAGAATCATCATTTAGAAATTCCATTTATTCATAGCTTTCATAACCAAGAAAATAGACCTTGCGTTTCATGAATCATGATTTAAACAAACAAGCTGAAGGAACGTGTGACATTTGACAACAACAACAAAAAACTTCCAGAGGGTCTAACGTTTGACTCCAAACTCGGAACTGAGTTGGGTTTAAGTTCAATAACTTTTCAAAGCATGGGCAAAAACCAACTATAGTAAGAAGAATTTGGGTAAAAAAACCATTGCTGCAACATAAAATCAAGAAAGAAAGAAAGAGAGAGTGTGTGTGTGTGCGTGTGGGCATCTGGGGTCATTCATGGATACTCAAGAAGAAGAAGACACATCAATGAAAATTCATATGTTTTAGGATTTTTTAACTCGAATAATACAAACTTGGGGCTGTTCTCTCGCTATAATACAAACTTTTGATTATTTTTTAATAACAAACTTTAGGCCAAAATTCCTCCAGTAGGTCAAGTTGACCGTTAACCTGTAAAACAGGTAGATTTTTTTTAACTCCAAAATCTCTTCCTCCTTCCCCTAGCCAACCAATTGAAAATGTGAAACCCCCCTCCCCCCACCTCCACGGCTCCACCCCCACCCCTCCCCCCACCCTCACCTCCACAGCTCCACCCCCCTCCCACAGCTC
Organism: Beta vulgaris subsp. vulgaris; assembly: GCF_026745355.1. Lineage (NCBI taxonomy): Eukaryota > Viridiplantae > Streptophyta > Magnoliopsida > Caryophyllales > Amaranthaceae > Beta > Beta vulgaris. The sequence continues at coordinate 29,667,049 of NC_079209.1, forward strand.
CACCCCTACTCCCACCCCCACGGATGAAGCCACCATCACCACCCCCTTCCTCACCACGAAACCGCCTAAAACTCACCACCCACGAAACTGCCTCAAACTCACCACCCACGAAACCGCCTCAAACTCCCCCACCATGAAACCGCCTCAAACTCACCACCAGAAACCACTTCCCCAGACCCACCCCACGGTTTAGGGTTTCTCCGCCACAAGAACCGTTTTCTCACTACCACCTCCTCAAACTCACTACCACCACCCTCAAACTCTCTTCTCTCAACTCACAAACCGTGAACGTCCTCGC
>NC_079209.1:29672346-29742346 GCF_026745355.1 Beta vulgaris subsp. vulgaris
CAATACTAACATAAATATTGAACCTCTATCAAAATATTAATTTATTACTTTTGCATCTTTGTTTGGTGTCTAATTTCTACATAACTGATATTGTACTATTGTAGACATGTAATACTGTCTAACGTTTAAGAATCCGATGATGAAACATACCGTGGTCTTAACGGTCCGACCCAAGGGTAGAGCAGTCTGAAAATCCTTCCAAAAACTATTTCAAAACACTAGTAGAATAAATGTTTATTGCTGCGGTTAAAAAGTGGCATATTGCGGCGGTTTTGGGCGCGCAGCAATTAAGGGGGCAACAATAGGTATTAATTATATTGCTACGGTTTTTAGGCCAAACCGCAGTAATATTATAATTTTTTATCTGGATAACACGTAATATTGCTGCGGTTTCTGGCCCAAAACCGCAGCAATATTGTTAATTAATAACAATAAAAGTAACATTGTTGCGGTTTTGGGCCAGAAACCGCAGCAATATTACTTTTATTGTTATTTAATTAACAATATTGCTGCGGTTTTGGGCCAGAAACCGCAGCAATATTGTTAATTAAATAACAATAAAAGTAATATTGTTGTGGTTTCTGGCCCAAAACCGCATCAATATTACTTTTTTGTTTTTTTTTTAATTTTTTTTGTTATATAATAGTGATTGGGAAGCTATATATATGCAACCTTGAGGAAGCTATGCAACAATATGCTATTAAATTTTCTGCATAAATTTCAGCAAAGCTCCATTTGTAAATTGGATAAACCCATAATAGGGAATTAACCTGTACAACAACCAATAACATCTCCGAGATCCACCATCCAAGCAAATCCAAAATTCCATCAAACAACCACCATTATCTCCAACATCCATCATCCAATATTCAAGCCAACAACCAACATCATATTCAACCCAACAACCAACATCATAAATACAATTCCATAATAATCTAACAAAAATATTTAGCGAATCCAACCTGTATATATATATATATATATCATGAAATCCAAAGCACTACATACAATGTTGGTTGTTACAAGTTGCAATAATGTATATGTTCGTCTAAAGTTAGAAAAACAAAGAAAATTAACATAAACTAACTAACCTACGCAATGCACTCATAAATAAAGTATCTTGCCCACTTATTCTTCACCTCATTGATTTGATCCTCCGTATAAGGATCTTTGGTAAAGGTTTGAGCAACCTGAAAATAATTTACCAAAGTTAGCATCAAATAGTTAAATATATTAAATATGAAATGAATAATTATATGAACTTACTTTGTCCATATCCCCCGAACAAAAATATGAAGCGAGTACGTCAAAAATGTATAACCGCACTCCGTGCCTCCTTGTTGTTGCGGGCACTTTATCAAAAGTTTTAAGAAAATGAGAAAATTTACCGTATAATGAGAATAAATTAAGCTTTAAATTGAATCAAGCAATTTTATTATATATACCTCAACATTTTTCCACAAAAGTTCTCCCGAGAACTTTGTAGCCCTCATCCGAAACCTCCTAAAACACTTGATAATACAACATCAAATGATTTAGTCTTTAATTGTTGTATGTTATAATCTCAATCCATTTAAAGTATATCAAACGTATACCAACTTACGCTATCATAGGCGTTCTAAGCTTTAACTTCCGCGGTTTGTGAAAGCTGGCAGAATCGAAGGTATAAATCATCCCGAGCAAGGGATATATGACAAGGAGCATCCAATGTTGGCTATTGCAAAATTGAACAACAATAATTACTTAAAAAATCACATATCATGCAACAATCAATATTTGTAGATATTAAGATAGAATATTACTCTTGAAAGATTGGCGCGAACATGATACTAGCATCTACATCGACGCATCCAATCATAGCCTGCACAATGTACTGCGTTACCTCCTCCGATGAATGCACCTCCGTAACGGTGCTTTGCGGACACATCCAACAAACACGTCCAATAGCATCCCCAAATCCATCCAAGTCCGACTACGTAGCCCTAAAAATTGGCAAAAGTAAACTATATGTGAAAAATACAACTACCATATAATTAAATGTAAAAAAAAATCATAACTTTGATTATTGTTACCTCATGTACACTTGGATAATAGAAATATTAATCATTTCTCCTTTCAAAAACTGACCAATATCCTCCTTGGTCAGAAAAGCGGTGCCATCATCTTTCGAATAATGGAACAAGGATCTCGGCAAGGTAACACCAACAGCATCATCGTCTGCGACGGCAAGGGCAAGCGTAACTGCTAACTCCCTGCAGTCTTCAGTGAGGGAGTCCAAGAACGATCGATCGTCGATAGATGGACTAAACTGAGAAGCCGAACCGGCTGAATGCAGCTGGCTAGAAGATCTAACAGCCTCCCCCGAAATCCCTTTTTGTTTTTTAGGTGTCGGTGTAACCTAATAATTATTTTTCAAAACGCGCATAAGATTATGAAATTTTTAAATTGAAAGCTATTATTTTTACAAAAATGGAGGCCTATATGAACAATTACCTCATCACTTAACATTTGTGCTAAATTTTTTGGCCATTGCACCCAAGTACCCAAAGCAGTAGCTGTAGTGTCGATCTCATATGCAGGGACGGGAACAGGTAGTGGCAAATGACCATATTTCTCTATAATTCGATGAATTTTTCGCTTTCAGGTGATCATTCATCATTCTAGACCCATGAACTGTAGTGGTCTCATCAAAAGCATAAGAATATGCATCTGCCACTAGACAAGTCTCTCCACTAGTTGGATCTACCAAATACAATCGACATGGAACCTCGTCCTAACAGCAACGTAAAGTTCATGTATATAAGATATTATTTGATATTATTTGAATAAAACACACATGTAAATATGATAATTATTTGTATAAAGGACATGTATATAGATAATTTTTGTTATAAAGCACATGTATATTTAATAATTATATGTACCTTCAGCTGAGGAGAATGAGTGTCGAAAAATCCAGATAGTGGAGTACGTAGCTGAGTGGGCTGTGAAGCAGCTACCTCAAGAGATGGCCCAGGATATTACCCAGGAGATGGCCCAGGAGATGGCGAGGAGATGGCCCACGATATGGCCCAGGAGATGGCCCAGCAAATGGTGAAGCAGATGGTGGAACAAATGATCGAATAGGTGGCTGAGTCGGCTGTGTAGAAGATGGCATAGTAAATGGTGGAATAAATGACGGAATAGGTGGCTGAGTGGGCTGTGTAGGAGATGACACAACAAATGGTGAAAGGAAAAAATGATATAGCCCAACAGGTGACTGAGTAGGTGGCTGAGTAGGTGTCTGTACATGTGAAGGAGATGGCCCAGCAGATGGTGAAGGATATGGCCCGGTAGGTGGATGTGTAGGTGACTGAGTGGGCTGTGAAATCATCACATTCTTCATATATGTGGCGATATCCTTCATGGTTTGGTTAGTCCTCTTAGTTTGACCATCAGTCGCAGGGTGAAAGCAGTTACAATAACCTAAATAGTATCATTACCACTCCTCGTTCTAGGCAAAGCAGTTACAAAATCCATAGAAATAGAATCCCACTTCCATGCAGGAACCTCTAAGGATTGAACCTTCCCCATGGGTTTCTTATGATCTATCTTCACTTTCTTACAGGTTAGGCACTTAGACGCATATTCGGCTACCTCACGCTTCATGTCTTCAAAGGCTTAGATACTCTAGTACCTACATGAATTCATTGATGCATGTCATCATTTTTCACGGTCTAACCTTGAATCTCAACTTGAAAAATATACCCTTTCACTTCTTCCCCCCCCCACCTTACTATGGAGATTATTTCCTCTAGATCTTCTTATATCTTCCCAAAGCTTTACTCCAGGTCTTCTTTTTTTTTTTCGGAAAATTACGTACAAAGAACTAGGTTAGATTTCCTCAAAGTGGTTTGGGAGAATGAACACGGAAGAAGAAGAAAAAAAAAGAGGGAGGGAGGAGGAACCTTCTGGTTAACGTGCAACAAGGGTTAGAGGAGGGAGAGTGTGTAGCTACCAAACGGTGGAATTTAAGAGTTTTGAAAGTTGTGTTGTCAACCTAGAGGTGTTTACTACTTAGTCCAATCCCCAATTTGACTTTTCCCTTTATTTTGAATGAAATAATCTCTCCCTCTTCAAAATGTTATCTAGCATTCCCTAACCCAACTTAACTCCATATTCGGGCTCCAAAATCTCTTGTTAATATAACTAAATGATGGATATATACTTAGCCTGTAATAGCCCATATTTTGATCATGTTTTAGTTAACGTTAATTATGTTTATTAGTTATTAAGTTTTCATATCAAATGGGAATCTACTTGAGAATTATTATTTTATATTCTATTATCTCATTGTGGGTTTTATGAAAATGAGGGTATTTGAGTTTAGTTTTAAGTAAAAGAAAAGAAATTATTATATTTTAAAGAGATCTTCATTCTCTCTCTCTTCGTGGCTGTTCAAGAGAAGCTTTTTACTTCTTTTCCTCTTTGTGTCATTTTGTGATGCATCCAACCAAGGTCTTATTTTTTATGTGTCAATTATTCATAAATCAACTAGGTTCTATCAATCTAGAAAAAAAATACTTGTTGATATAATCTCCTTCTAGAAATCTAGAGAATTAAACCCCACTCCTCTATTTTATCCACCTCCTTCTAATTCAATCTCTCTCCTCTAATTTTCTTGGTCCTAAAGTTGCTGCCGAATTATTTGCTCAAAAGCGATGGCATACAGTTGGTTTTTGGAAATATATGCTAAATGAAAGTTGTAGATCTCTTCAAGATATTCAATTTAGGCTCAAAAATCACTCAATTCCGACTTGTGTACTATGAGTTATGCCTATTGCAACTTTGGTGTTGCTACCTTCATTTCTCTCTCCTCTGTTTTCGTCAATCTGTTTCTGCGATTTTCTCCAATATTCAATCCAAATTTTCTCCTTGTTTCTTCATCAAAGTTGTAGATCTCTTTGAGTTATTGAATTTAGCCACAAAAATTGTCCAATTCGGAGTTCGGAGCTGTGAGTTATGACCTTTGCAAGTTTGGTCTTGCTGCTGTCATTTTCCTTCGAGGTTTTGCGATTTTTGCTGCAGTTTCGTGGTTGCTGCTGCTGTTATTGTGTTCATGTTGGTGCTCCTACTTCATTTCTTCTACTCTTTAGTGTATTAATGAATGTATAAAGTTAAAATCTTACTTCATTTTTCTTCAAAATGCTAAGAACAAATTCAAATGTATTATTGTTGGATTGAATTAGCAAATTCAGCTCTAAACCTTGGTTTTCTTGGTTTTGATGGCAAAAATCAACATGTGGTTGTATGTTAGAGCTAAAGATTGAATCTTTCTTTTTTTTTATCCATGGATTGAAGTTGTTTTGGAATTTGTAAATCCTAGTTTATAATCATCTTCATTTTCCTATATTAACTTTAGTAAATCAGATAATATACATTATATTTCTATGAAACTCTAGACCATGATTTCGTATTGCCAATTAGTGTCAAAATTTCCAGAGATTCCGTTAATTAAATTGGGTTTATAAGATTCTTGTTGATTAGTGAAAAATGTGAGTAGACTAGTGAGATGGTTTGTGCATAAGGGTTGTATTAGTTTATAAAGGAGTTTAGAAAGTATGGCAAGTCAATTTATTTATGAGAATTGAGTAATAAGAACGAATGTTAATTATTGTTATTATTGTTGTGGACCCATAACCCACAGGTCCAGGATCATTTTATAGATTATATTTCCGCTGTGATGAATGTAAATTCGAGGTTATTAAGTGTTAATTGAGATTTATAAATGTTAAGTGTAATTAGCTAGCAGCTCGGAAGTGCGGGCTGTTACATAGCCCATACATGGAAGGGTTCAAAATATTTTTTTTTTGGATTTTTCTCCCCTTCATCTTTGCGCCTTATAGGGATTATAGTCTAAGGTTTCAAATCTGATATAGAACTTGTTATTAATCAATGTTGTCTTCTAAATTTCCTTCCAAGATTTGTTTATTCCTCCTATTTTCTCCAAATATAATTTAATCAAATTAACTACTTCATAACTTAGGTAGTCCTTCACTCTTGTTTGGCCTACTATGGTTATATAAAGGAACTTTTCTATGATGACTTTGATCCTAAGTGAAACCTTTGCACGGTTAAAATTTATAAGAAAATTTTGTCAGAAACCACCTTTTAGAATTACTTTTTTGTGAGAAACCATCTTTTAAAAAAATTTGGTTAAACATCCACCTTTTTGGTTCTTTTTTTTGTTGGAAGCCACCACTTGCCGGAATCTGGCATTGACCATCAGATTTTCGCCATTTTTTCAGATTTGCGTCATTTCTTCCACCTGAGATGTCGGGGGATGCGAGGGAGGTGATGGGCTAGGGCTAGGAGGGTGGGGATGGTCGTGGGGGGGGGGGTGTTTGTCGGCGGGTTGCGAGGGAGGAGGGGGGTTGCCGGGGGATGTGAGAAGGAAGGGGGGTTGCCGGGAATGCGAGGGGGAAGGGTGGGTTGCTGGGGATGTGAGGGGGGAGGGTGGGTTGCCGGGGATGCGAGGGGGGAGGGGGAGAAAGATAAAGCGGGGAAAATGGCAAAAATCTGATGGTCAACGCCGGAAAATCAAGGTCAACGCTGGATTCCGACAAGTGGTGGCTTCCAACAAAAAAAAGAACCAAAAAGGTGGCTAATTAACCTATTTTTTTAAAAAGGTGGTTTCTCACAAAAAAGTGATTATAAAAGGTGGTTTCTGACAAATTTTTTCAAATTTATATGCAAGTTGATTTCCTTATTCAAAAACGATTTCTACAACAATATTACTAACAATACTTATGTGTAATATTTTTGTGCACACATATAAAGTGATAAAAGTGTTTTCACTAGGTTATTGGTTTCAAGTCGTTACAGTCAGACATAAATTGGAACTTAATTAGACATTAGTATCTATAGCAGTGATTACTTAGAACGTGGGATTACAACATTCCTCAACTAGAGGAGCACATTCCGTTGTAGTACCCATGATCTCCATGATCTATGTGAAACGTGGGTGATGGAAATGTTGATGTTTCCTTAATTTAAGTAACTACTTAAGTTGTAAATCGAAACCCTGATTTAATTAAAAAGTATTGTACTCCCTCCGTGTAATACCCCAAATTTTCAAAGTTATTTTACAAAGATAGACAAAACTCACATTAGAGAACTTGGCATATATTTGGTTTTTCCTCAATGTCTCCAAAATAATCCTCAAGTGCTCATAATGCTCAGCTTCATTCCTCGAATATATTAGTATGCCATCAATGAAAACCACCACAAACTTATCTAGAAACTCATGAAAGATCCTATTCAGTAAATCCATAAATATAGCAGGAGCATTTGTTAACCCAAATGGCATCACAGTGAACGCATAGTGACCATAACGCGTTCTAAAGGCAGTCTTAGGTACATCCTTATCGGCTACCCTCAATTGATGATATCCTGAACGTAAGTCGATCTTTGATAACACACTTGCTCCATTTAATTGGTCTAATAGGTCATCTGTTCTAGGCAAAGGGTATTTATTTTTTATGGTTACATTGTTCAACTCCCTATAATCAATACATTGCCTCATGCTTCCATCCTTTTTCTTTACAAATAACACATGAGCTCCCCAAGGTGATGCACTCGGCCTAATATAACCTTTATCTAAGAGCTCTTGCAATTGCATCTTCAACTCACTCATCTCAGGAGGTGCCATTCTATAGGGTGCCTTAAATATAGGTGCAGTTCCAGGGACTAAGTCTATAGTGAACTCAACAGCTCTAGCAGGTGGCATACCTGAAATCTCACTTGCAAACACATCCATAAATTCGTTCATTATCGGGACATCCTCAAGTTTTAACTCGGTTTCCTTACTCACATCCTGCACACTACAGAAAAATAGCTCACACCGCTTTCTCATCAATTTCCTCACTTGCATAGCAGAGATAACTCCAAACTTCTTTGGTTTCCCAAAACGTCTATAGGAGGTCAATTTTCCCCAAAGGGTTTCTCAACACTACCTTCTGAATCTCACAATCGATATTGGCCTTATAACGACTTAACCAATTCATCCCAAAAATCACATCTAGGTCTCCCAAATCAAATTCTATTAAGTCAGACGGAAAGACACAACCTCCTATTTTCAAAGGCATATTTCTAAACAACTTGGTACATACACCTTATGATTTCTCCAGTAGGTATACTAATAGGCAAATCAATCACTTTGAAATCTACTAACCCCAATTGAATTTCCTTAGTCAACCCTTGCTCAAATCACTGAGCCTTTAACTCCTCAGTGGCTATTACTCCAAGTGCAAATCTAGACAATGCTATGAATTTGCTATAATACTCAGACATGGTCATACTTCCCATCCTAAGGTTGATAAACTCTTGCACCTTTAATTTCCTCATAAAAGTAGGGTAAAATTTTTCTCTTAAAACAGCAATAAAGGATTCCCAAATAAACTCTTTCACAATACTAAGTATAATCTCATTCTCTTTCCACCATAAGTCAGTCTCATCTTTCAGATACGGTATAACTTGACCTACTTTCATACTCTCAGGACAATTCACAACCCCAAAAATCTTTTCAAACGCGCTAATCCGACTCTCTAAGAGGATAGGTCAGCTTACCCCTTAAGGTACGACGGTTTAATCTTAGTTAGTCTCTCAATCATGTCCCCATCAAAATCGGGATTCTCAGGTCTTTCTTGAGTCAATTTCTCTGCCAATAGGCGAGTAGCAAAAGCTAATTAAGGCATCATTGTTGTTTGACACTCTACTTCGCAACTGAAATTTTACGTAACTCTACTTTGGTTTCGGTTTAGACTTACTTGCCATTTCCTACAAAGGCAACATTTGATTTGACCATAAAGATCGCCTCAACAAACAATTTCTCGACTAGTTTCAAGTTCAACATGAATTGTTCTCTAATAATCACACAATCATCCATGTAAAATATATTCACATCAACATGCAAGTAGAAACAAACAGGCAATAATATAATCACATAATGAAAAATAATTAAATAATAAAAAATTTCCCATCACGTGCCCAGTATAAATTCTTACTCACGCATATAAATAAATAATAGCTTTTATTCCTCAATCAATAATAAGAATATTCTCCCAATCCAAAATAACCAACTTATATATTCCTTAACAATATAAGATGCTAAATAAGGAAATTTAACCCATTGTAGCGTGACTACTTTCTAACAACTAATCTTAAAGCATAAATAAATACTCTATGGAATTACACCATCATTCTCATCCTTATTTCCTTTATATGGAGTAAACATTTCATCTTCAAAGTCTACATAGTCTTCACTATAATAATATTAATAACAATAATAATCTGAATTCCTAGATCTAGTAGATCTTCAAAACCTTTTGGGTTGATGTCCATTTTCATCCACCTCTAAATCACTTACATCACTCAGATAAGGTCTCCAAATAATATTGTAGATGTCCTTTCAGGTTTGCACTCTAGTACAATCAAACTCTTGAATTACTTCATATATCGCTAACAGGGATGCCTACTTTTAACACATAATGTCTAATGATCGCCAGGCTAATGGAACTATAACTTCCAGGCTCATGACATCGAAAATTATCATCATCACTCAATACAATTAGGTTATGATGGCTTCCTACTCTATTAACTTGTCTGACAGACATAGTTAGGGATCTACAATAAATAAACTTATTCTAATGGATATACTTAGTACTCGCCCTGAACGCAATTCCCAACAATAAACAATAAAGGTTGCCATTAACATCATAGGCATAAGAATATAACACTTAACAGGCAAGAAAAATATAAACAGCTACTAGGGAAGAAAAATATAATGCATCAGTTAGCAGGGAAGAAAAATATAATGCATCATTAGCAGGGAAGAAAAATAATAATGCATCATTAGCAGGGAAGAAAAATAATAATGATGCTGAACTAACTATTCAATGCAGGCATATAATAAATCTATCATATATGCTCTTCCTATACTACCCATTCTCACAATGCAATAATATAAACTCTGAAGGCATGAAAATATAATGCAGACACTTTTGTAAATAATATTACTTAAAGTGTCTAAAAAAAAAATTTCGAGTTGGGAAAAAAAAATTTCGGACTATTTCTTTCGAGAAAAGAAAAATTTCGAATTACAAAAAAAAAATTCGGACTTACCAACATATTCGAAAACAAAATCCCGAAGCACTATGATTTTTCGAAAAATTTCGAACACTAAAAGAAATTTCGAATAAAAAAAAATTCGAACCATCCAGATTTCGGTTATGTAAAAAATTTCAGTCTAAAAACCAAATATATACTCTATATAAGTTTTCAAAATGAATAAGTAGGAGCAATTCTAAAGTTTCCTTCAAATAACTAGTAAGCTAGTTAGTTAATTAGGCGCCTATAAGTTTTAAAATAACATAAAGCTCTGATACCACTTTGTAACACCCCGATAATTCTCTCTTTTTAGAAATACCTCTATAATATAAACCTTAGAGAATTACGCAGGCATTATCGCCCGTGTGATAACGTATCGGCTTATTCAGAATTTTGCAGCGGAAAAACGATTAACAAAAACCAACTTTATTAAAACTTACTAAGTAAATGACAAATGTCGAGAATCTAAACAAACCAACTTAAATATCAACAACTGAAATAACACATGTTCCTACGAAAGCAGAAATTAAACTATGTACATACAAGTCTCTCCACTCCAGATTCCCAATGAGATGCACCTCAGCGAACCTGTAATGTCAATGCTATATCGACTCTGCTCACCAGAAGGATCATCACAGGATCAATAGGCAAAGCCATGATCACACACACAAATAAAGCACGTAATCAGCAAAACTGAGTACTACATCTCAAACATACACATTCCTAAACATGATACTAAATAATAACATGTAGGAATAAATAATAAATAAACATATAATAATCTGCAGGCAACTTTTACTGAACTAAACTCAAAACATCTTTTATTTACTTTAATGGAATAGTTATTGGACGAGTTGACTTATCTACTAATGTGAAATACGGGAGCGACTCCATACTTCAGAGTGACCTACGATATCGAGGAACCATTGAACTAAAAGAGGATGGTGATCAATCCATTCCTAGAAAAGTCATGGGCTACCACCATGTACTCTAACCCTTAATGTCCAACTCTAGACGTGCACCAGTTTAAAGTTTATAACTTATTCTCGTTACATTTTACGTTATTTACATATTATTACTTGTGTTGACTCTCACATATAAGTAACACATACATAAATAATCAGACAAACATAACTGGACTTCTTTTATCTCTGGATTTAACAAGTGATCACAACTCACAATCCAAGACTACTTTAATTCCTTTTTACACTTAACTTTCTTTACTTGTTGAACCTAGCCAACAATAATCTCACCTTTATATAGGTATAACTTATAAACTTACCAAATAAGGTCCACGGTCCTCATAAGCTAATCAAAATAATACTTCTCAAAGAATACATGAATAATATGATTCACTTTATAGCATATACTAATTCTTATGCGAATTAATAAATAAACTTTCTTAACATGCTTGCATCAATTATTCCATACAAACATATAATTCGATATTCATAATCAATTCCAAGTCACATGTTGCACACAGGCATAAAACATGTAAAATAATTTCCAGAAATCACATATACGAACAAAAATAGGTTCCTATACATGATACTAAAATTTAAATCTCCCTTAGAACATGATACTAAGCCACATAGCACGTAATTATGTACGTACCTCGTGTATACTAGCCTGTAGGCCACTTTTAAATCGTTAAAAGTCTCCTAATACGATGTATTCTCCGCCTAGAAAACAAGGTAACTAAAATTAATAACTTAAAATAAAAATTACAGCAGCTTTAAATAACTTAAAACATCCTTAAAACACGTTTAAAAAAATCGATTTTAGGTGTCAAACTTAAGTTATTTTTAATTCCTAGCAAAGTACTACTATTCTAGCAATTAAAAATTCTTAAAAACCCTTTAAATAAGCCTTTTTCTGAAATTACAGCATCTTTAAAATTCAATAACCTTCCTTAAAACATGTATAACGTATTTAGAATTACATACTAAGTAAATCTCATAGCACATAATATACTACTATAGTTTTTTTTAGCAATTTAAAACCCTAAAACTCATGTTTTCATGGTTAAAATTAGAAATCTACTCATAATAATAAATCTGAAATTTTTTATTTCTAATATAAACTATAGATGAATCCAAATTACTTAATAAAACAGTAAGTAAAACTAATAAACATGATTAATAATAATAAAACAACATAAAAATCTAGTCTTTTAATGGAATCTTAAGAAGGAAGAAAGAAAATAACCAACAAAAGAGGAGGAGGAGAGGGGCGCCGGCAGCAACAACTCCCACAGCAGCACGGCGGCTGAATTTTCAGATTCAAGGGAAGGCATGTGACGTTTCTTGTTGAAGAAGAAACGTTACTTGAAGAAAAAGAAAGGTGATTTGAGAGAGAACTAAGAACGACGGACGAAGAGGAGAGAGAAAAATAAATCTTTGTGTGGAATAAATAATCGGGTATTAAGATATTTATAAAGAGCTTTATTTTTGGGATTAGGAAAAAGAGATAAGGTTTAATGAAATTTGATGATGAACAAGATAAATAACTTGGGACTTTAATCATCAACATGACTCTTTTTCCTTTTATCCTTTTAGGATTTTTTAGGTTCCTCAATTCCATTAGACTTCTTTTTCAATATAAATTAGTATTTAAAACTTTTATCAAAGCATGCTTAATTAAAATATTTTCAACTTTATTAAGTCATGAAAATAATTTCATTTGACTTTTGAAATAGTCAACTTTTTTAAATAGTCAAGTCATTTCAAAACTAATTTGGGTTTAAATATAAATATATAAATACTTAAATATATTTATAAAATCCTTTAAAAATTATGGGGTATTACACCCACTTACAGCCTATAAGCTTCTTTCCAAGTGGAAGATCAACTAAGTTCCATGTGTGATTATTTTGCAATGCAGAAAGTTCTTTGTCCATTGCTTCTATCCATGTAGGATCATTAACAACTTTTTTATAGGACACGGGTTCAGTAAGAAGCTCAGTGGAAGAAATTAGAGCTTGGTGGTCAGTAGGTAAAGAAGTATAAGTAACAAGAGCACACCATTGATTGGAGGAAGAAACTGCATTACATATGAAGTCAGAGAGGTGTGCAGGTGGAAGAATGGTTCTAGAACTCCTTCTAACTGGAAGTGGAGAACTAATATCAACCATGTTGTCAAGATCATTGTTGTGAACAGAAGAATTTGGAAGAGAGCTAGTAAGAGGAGAAGAATTAGGAGAGGAAGATGATGGTAAGATAAGGGATGTATCAGGCTGTGAGGGAGAATTTGAGGGAGAATTTTCAAGAGTGTGAAATATATCTGGTATGTCATCATGAGATATGAGAATGTAGTTGGTAAAGATAGGTAAAAAGAATTGAAAAGTAGAAGTGGAATTTTTATAGTGATAAGGGAAATGTTGTTCATGAAAAACAACATCTCTTGAGATAGTAATCTTAAAGGTCTGAAGATTGAGGACTTTATATGCTTTGTGACCACTAGGATAGCCAAGAAAAACATGAGGGATAGCTTTAGGATGGAATTTGGATCTGTTATGTGTAGGTGTGGAGACAAAACATAAGTAATCAAAGACTCTCAAGTGGTCTAGGTTAGGTATTTCTCCATATAACTTCTCATAGGGACTTACATTGTTTAGAACAGGTAATGGCGTCCTATTCATGAGATGCACTGCACATAAGACACATTCACCCCAGTACTTGGCAGGAAGTTTAGCTTGGAAGAACAATGCTCTAGAAACCTCCAAAATATGCCTATGTTTTCTCTCAATAACTCCATTTTGTTGAGGAGTATCAGGGCAACTTCTCTGATTGATAATGCCTTTGCTCAAATGAAATTGTTTTACGAAACCCTCACATAATTTAGGAGCATTATCAGTTCTAACAAATTGAACAACAGCTTTAAAATGTATTTCAATATATTGCACAAAGTGAGGAAAAATAGTAACAACATCTGATTTGTTATGAAGTAAAACACCCATGTAATCCTAGTGAAGTCATCAACTATTGTAAGAAATAATCTATATCCATGACTTGTTTGAACTCTATATGCACCCCATACAACTACATGTAAAATTTGAAAAGCAGTGGTAGTCTTTATACTACTAGAAGGAAAACAGACTCTAGGCTGTTTAGCTACAGGGCATATTTGACACATACAGTCTAAGGTTGTCTTGTTGTTAAATATGGGTAAGATGTGATGTAGTTGACCAACTGGTAAGTGGCCCAACCTAAGGTGCCAAAGCTTGGTTTTGTTAGCATCATTTACATTCATCAATGTTGTTGAAAAACCTAATCCTGAACTGGATAAAGGTGCTAAGGAGGCTTCCAAGTAATATAGACCATTCTCCAATTTACCAAGAAGTTGTGGCCTCGTTGAAAGGCCCTGTATGTAACAAATACTGTGAAAAAAAACTGCAGAACACTTCAAATCTTTGCAAATTCTAGGAATAGAAACAAAATTAAACTTGAATTCTGGTACAAATAACACATTATGCAGTTTTAGACCATTTTTCAAGTCTATATTGCCAACATGTGTTACTTTGACTTTATTTCCATTAGGAATTGTTATAAATTGTTCTTTAGATGCAGCTTTGTATGATGTAAATATAGACAAATCATAGCACAGATGATCACTTGCTCCACTATCAACTATCCATGATGTATTGAAAATAGAGGTGAAACAATGTGTACTTGCCACATGTGCTGAAGATGTAGTTTGATCTTCTGTAGTAGATTTATGTTGATTCATCATCTGTATGAACCTATCATAATGACTTGGTGTGTATGATGCAGAATGTTTCACATCTTCTCTGTCGTCATTGTAAGCTACAACAACCTTTTTCTTGAACTGGTTGGCTGGATGATTGGCTGGGTAACCAACAAGTTTGTAGCATTTTTGTTTGGTGTGCCCAGTCATGTGACAATGATCACAATGGAGATTGTTGTTCCATCTCTTATTCTCACCTCCAAACCTCTGTTGGTTATTATTGTTGTTGTAAGAATTATTGTTGTTCCTATTTCTGTCTGCATATTCTCCAAATCTCTTCTTATACACAGCAAAAGCCATGTTATCTTCAGTACCATTGTAATGGTGAGAAAGTTGTCTGTGTTTCTCCTCTTGCATTAACAGCCTGTAAGCTTGAGTTATCATAGGCAATGGTGACATCATTAATATACTGCCTCTGATGACTTCATATCCATCACTGAATTTCATCATGAATTCAATCAACCTTCTATCTTGCTGAGATTTGAGTAATTTTCTTGTAATTGTACATGTGCAATTTTTGCACTCACACTGAGGTGTTGGATCAATTGAATCAAGCTGATCCCACAACATCTTCAACTTAGTGTAATAAGTTAAAATATCATCTTGTCCTTGTTTAAGATCATTTAAAGATTTTTTGAGAGAAAATAATTGAGTTCCAGAGGACTGACCATATCTTTCTTCAAGATTTGTCCAGATTTCATGTGCTGTTCTAAAATACAACACACTTCTTGCAATATTCTGATCTAACACTCCAAGTAACCATGAAATCAGCATATTATTGCATCTCTCCCAAGCATTAAAAATAGGACTAGAAGGCAAAGGTTTAGTGATTGAACCATCTACAAATCCTAGTTTATTTTTGGCAAATAAACTGATTAACATGGAGCGTTTTCAGTCACTGTAAGATCTCCCATCAAATTGGAGAGAAATCAATTTCATTCTTGGATTATCTTAAGGATGTATATAGTAGGGTGAAGTGGGATTTTGTATGTTTTCAGTTGGAGAAGTTTCAATAGTAGAAGAAGACATCTTAGAGATTTCAGTTAATCTTCAAAGATTCTAGAATTTTGACAGCAAGAATGATGAAATTGCATATTCTACTTTAAAGGAAGTATTCAAAACAACAAATTCACAAGTAATTACTGATTGTGCAAAGAATACAGAAGATCAAGATTCAATTTGAAGAATTATCGAGAAAGAAGACTGTGAAGATTACCTTTCACAGATTTGATCAATATCAAGCACCTGGTGCTCTGATACCATGTTACAATTCTGAGAATTGTTTCAGTAATGAAAACGCAACAAGAAATAACAATGGAGGACACACAAGATTTTCTCCATCACTGCTCTACATTGGGAGCTCAAGCTTAGAACTAATTCTTATTATTTGAGAGAATATTTACAATGTTGAAATGCTATATTTTCTGAATGAATAGAACCACTGCATCATGTGTTCTATTTTTACAACAATGTGATAGAAAAAACTAGCTAATAACCAAAAGAAGAAGCTAACAAACTAACTGAAAATATCAGTAACAAACTTAACAAACTTATAACTACTTGTAACTGATTATGCTGAGCTGGCAAAGTTAGTTATCATCAGGTGGCTGTGGTTGTGGCTGCTGCTGATGATTTGTCATTTCATCACATTCTGTGATGTTATATTTAACAAATACTTATAAAAGACCCATAACTCCATTCAAGTCATCCTAGAAGATCTTCATGGCCTATGCAACATAATCTCTCATCTCAAGAAAAGTATCCCTTTTTTGTTTCTTTCACCTTTCCTCTTTCTTCCTTCCTTTCTAACATTGACTCTAACGGCATTTGAAAACTTAATAGCGTTTCTTAAACGCCTTCAACCATCAATTAGATGATTATTTCTTTTTTCTACCATTATTTTAAAATTATATTTCTCCTAAAGTATTACAATTATAGCACTTGATGTGGTTCTAACACATCTCCAAGATGAACTAGCACCTCGTATAAATGATACAAATCTTTATCAAATAACAAATAAAGTGAAGTATGAGAACCATTTGAAAATGGACTTTTAACAGAAAAATCTACAGAAAACAAAAGGAGTAGTTTGTTTGTTCACTTCTACAATAAAATCTTAATAATCTATCAAAGAATGAATATAATTATTAGTTGATTGAACGTTCACAATCTTCTATTAATATTCAACCAACGTTAATTATCTAATGAATTTAACAACCATCATGCACCTTGTTTAAGCAAACAAGAAGTGGGCTAACATTTGCTGCTTCCCGTGGAGAGCACATTTTCTATTCGTCTCAATTGTGTTAGTTAAGCTCAGAAAATTCCAGCTTAGAAGAGCCTAGCCTTATCCCCAAGGATCCTATTTAGATATATACCTCGCCACAATCTCCTATATCGGCATATCTTAACAAGTTATTAGATAGCTATATATCTCTGCCACAATCTTCTATGTCCGTAATATCTTAACAATAAATGTTCTCTTGAGTGTACTAGATCTACCGACGTTGGGTCCTCAATCCATACAACTGTGTACAAAAATATTGAGCCAAATAAGGAAAGGAAAATTTACAAACGAAGAATCACATCTCATCCAAAGCAGGAAAGGAGCCTGATAGAAATTTTCATGTCATTTTCAATGCACAGCACATTTTATAATTTTATATCCTATATGGTGAACTACATGATGAACATACATTAATAGATAGAAAAACAAACTAGTATGAGCAGGCAAACACGAGCTGCAGAGAACGTTGCAGAGTACTGTGATGCATCAACCTTTAACTTGTTACCGTTGAATTATAGGGTAAATCAACTGGGAATGCAAACAGCTCAAATCCTATGCCAATCGGGAGCTCAGATCACAAGAACTGAACATAACTTGGAAGACGAAAATAGACAAAATGGTATTAGGATCAAAGTAGAAGGCTGGGCTGCTTCCTGATCAACTTCTTCAGTGCAATCTGGTCAACTCCTCCACTCTCTTGCTAAGTTCCTCTATTGAAACACCCATTGCCTTTGATATCTCTTCCATACGACTACGACTGAGATCGAGGAAAGATTCAATCAGATCTCCATCGAGGAAGTTTCTTGCATCTACTGTTTTCTTCTCATTATAAAATGACCGCCAATGTTCATGACTCAGTCCTCCTACACCTTTTATAACCTTTCTCAAACTTGACTGCAGTTTTTCCAGGAAAATGTACTGGTCATGTGGAAGGGAAGCAATGACCCCTATTACGCCATTAACAGTTCCAAAGATAACAGTTGGTATTTGACCAATATCAGAGTCCGGCAACCGCATAACAAGAGAGCCATGGCGAAAACGATTGATGAATTCTCCAAGGTGGTATTCCCCAACCACTTCAAGACGTGCACGCTCCTCATCAGTGGCACCTTCGCTGTTTTTTCTCACGGTGAACAGATTGAAATTATTTTCTGCACCAAGATATATATCATCATCAAGAATCTCTACAGCCGACATCCAATTAGCATTGTAGTCCCGTGCACGCTCTTCAATTGCACCTTCCTCATGCTGCCATCAAGGAAGAATTAATGATTTCAAATTGCTACTGGTAAAGAATAAAACAATGCACAATTCAGAAAACATGCATGCATACATACACACACACACATACATGGAGAGATATAATACATTCCAAGATAATTTTCCCAGCTCCTTACCTTATATATTAGCAGAGAGATTGATTTCATCAAGTCCCCAACAACAATGAAATCACCACGAGTCTGCACATACAAGGCAAGAATGTGCCCATGGTGTCCACACTCAGACTGTAACTCATGAGATCCATCGTCCCGAAGCATCCACTTATAAAGCTGAATTTTCTGATTGATGGCAGCAAGCAGCTTGCCATTGAAAGCATTAAGCGAGTAAACAGCACCTTTAGTTTCCTTCTCTGCAATGAGTTGCAGCTTTCCATCCTCCACGATGAAAACCAGAATTCTTCCCTACATCATTTGGATGATAAAATGTTAATAACTATTCAAGGGATTCAAAGATCAGAGGGAGATTCCAGAAAAATATGCACAGATGAAAGGGACTCCTAATTTCATAATTTTACAAGATCCCTCCTGCCAAATAAGAACCCTTCATTCCGTTCATGCCACATACTGACACATGGATGGCTGGACAACTAAAAACAGTACAAGGGGAGCAACCTTCAGTAGTTGCAATCCTCACAAGAAAGGTAAGGCACAAAAAGACTTGGGCCTTCCATTACAAGATGCCCAAGATATCTCTTTATATTTTTCACTCATGCCATATGTTACCTGAAGACAGATAAATGAAAATCCATGACAAATTATCTGTACCTTGGTCGGCTCATTTTCTTCCGGTAAAACGTATGCAGTCCCAACACAATAGTAAACATTGCTGTCATCTGAGAATGAGCAACTCAGTATTGAGCAACCACATTCATAAGTATCAAGTGGATAAGTTGATATGATCTCAAAACTTTGGCCATCTAACAAGCGCACAAAATGCATTTCTGATTCCTCTGCACTAGCTTGGTTGTACTTCAAACTACAAATAGCAAAAGTGCGAGTTTGTTCCTGGTGGCAGATACGTCGAGCATGCTCGCCAAGAGGGATAGACCGAATATGAAGCTTCTGAATATCATCAATGGTGCCAATTGTAAGTTCACCTTCTTTTGCAATTGCAAGGCTGTAGATAGAGTGAAAAGAATGTTACCACAAAAAACACAAAATTTGGATATCCTACAGAACAATAGATGGTCACAGATTGGCCAATGGCCCGATATCAAACACGCGCAAGCAGGTATTATTCAGAAAGCATATGTCTCCTTAATTTCTACATGCTTCTCATTTGAAATAGTGTTTATGGGAACAAATCATGTATTACAATTGGAAGCTACTTAATTGCTGAAGAGAGTGACTAAAGTGATGCATATAAAAGCAACACCAACAAAGGCAAACAGAAAGAAGAAACAAGGCATAAGAATTTGTGAGACTCATGAGTCATGACCTCATCGCCCATGATCTTAATGCATTTCCCCTTCACAAAGAACTAGCAATATTCAGATCAAAGATTAATTGCATAATTTTAGCGAATAAGTATACTTCTATTTTCCATTGAGTAAACAGCACAAACAAAACCTTTTATTTTCTACAACATTTTTTGCTGATCTAGTAAAAAGAATAATAGCACATACAAGTCCTGGTAATATCAAAGAAATAAAATTTTAATAAATTATATAAGCATATTCAATTATAATGGTAATACTAAAAAAAGAAAAATTTAATAACAGATATAGGCATATTCACTTAAAAGAAATGAATTAAACAGAATCAAATGCGGAAAAAGGCTGGCTTGCATTTGAGTACAACTGTCAGCACTAGAAAAGCTGACTAGCTTAAGTACAAAGACAGGTCAACTTCTCGGAATAAAAATAAAATCAGTAACTCAGAGGAAGTGTAATTCTATGTAGTTGAGGTTCCAGATAGATTGTGACTGAAAAAAGGTAAACGCAGCTCATGCTAGACAATCTAATTCTTGCACAACGACCATAGACTAGATACGTGATATGGCACCATTAATTCAATTTTGAAAAAACAACAGAGAAGGTCAATTAAAATCACTCATTTCAAATGCTGAACATAAATTAGCTAATAAGTTGTAAGCATCGAAAAATTAGATCACAAAGACAGCAATTATATCTAAGTTGTCAACACGACTGCAAAGATAGAATCACTGAATCAACAATTCAGCATGGTGCTACAGTGGCATTACATTCCCTTACTGACAACGAAGTTGGCAGAGATATCCTGCCCAGCAAATTTTTAAAATGACATTATCACTAACAAAACTATGAAGCATCACATGTTTACTTCAATATACCAACCCGCACAACGAATGGACAGGCAATTTTTCACAAAATATCAATCTCCTTTCTATCACAGGACCAGGAATCATAAATTTACCACAAACGTATGAATATCAGCTATACCTGTCAGGGAAAGCCGCTGAATTAAAAGGGCACATATGACTGACTTCCTTAAGGTTGACATTACTGTAAAGTAACTTTTTGTTGCTGCTGTATATAACAGTTGGTCGATCAGAGGCTGCAAATACATGAGTAGCATTCTTGGAGGAGAATGTCCTAAGTGTAATAGGCTGTGTACCCAGTGATACCTTCTTCCTGTCGGTCAGTTCACCAGTACCCATGTTCAATATGAAGTTCAGAAGATGGCCATCTCCAAGAGCACACAGTAAATAAGATATCTGAAAACAAGGAATTAGAATGTTGGAATCAAGTATATATAATATATAGCACCAAATCATGCTGTCACAACAACCAAAACAGAGACATTAGCAAATGATACTTATGTCTAGCAGCACATGATTTCTAGTATCAGACCATATTGTTTTTATAAATGGGCTTTAATGATACTCGGAACCTCCTATATTTTTTCACAAAATAGCACGAAGCAGTATATATTCCAAGTATAACAAATATTCTATAGAAAATAAAGTCCCAAAACTCTATAATTATGACTTAATCTTTTCCAATTTGACCATTCACACTTTTTGATGGCCATCAACCAGGCCATTAACAACTGCAAGATGCTGTTTTCCTGCTTCTGTATTACTGCAATTGTTACCACAATCATGACCATACTTCTCAGATTTAAAACATCTCGGATTGAATACTTCTTTGAAAAGATACAGTTTTGTATACTTTTCAATATCTGCCCATGTCCAGTCCAATTGTTAAGACCAGTGTCACATAATTCCCTAATCTCCCCGCAAATTGCGATCCGAAAAAAGAGAATCATGGTCGTGTTCGCCTATTTTTTACCCATTTTGGGCGAACCGCGAACTGAAAAAACGAATTACATAACGTATTATGTGACACTGTGTTAGACCAAACTGTTGTCCTCATACTAGCATCTTCAGAGATTTGATGCAACTATATGAAAGTTAAACATCTAGATACTACCTCTGTTTTTATTTAGTTGCAACGTTTTGACTTTCACGCTTGCCAATGTATAATTTCAAATCGTTTTATCTCTAATTGTATGTAAGTAAAAATTATAAAAATTTGATATTATGAAAGCTTACATCGAAACGAATCAAACAAGACCCCACATGACTACATTTTGTTTAACATATAAATCAATAAATGTGGTCAAATAAGAGAACATGAATAGTGCAATTTGTCAAACGTTGCAACTAAAAGAGAATGGAGGTAGTATTATTACAAAGTATCAAGTCAAAATTAATCAAACCTCGCTAAAAAGCACCCAACATCAAAGTGTTCTGATGAAACTTTTCGTTCTATTATCTGCATGTTCTATGCTAGATATATACAACACCATCAACAAGAAACCAAAAACCTGAGAATCTAAACAGTTTGCAATAAAGTAAAATGAACACAGAGATACTATGCCTCATAGTCATGTTCCAGAACAAAATCGAAGCAAACAGATTCACTATTATCATAGAGATTTCAACACCCTTCACTGAATCAGAGTTGGACAAAATGAACACGAGTTGCATGAATATGGACTCATACAAGCATGCTGAACTACTTACCCCTTCAAAAGAGCATAGAAGAACAGAGCGAGGAATTATCTCTCCTCCCAGATTCTCCTTGGTGATTAGATTAAGATCTGGAAGCGAAAATATCCTAACACTTATATCTGTCCACATTCCAACAGCAGCTAGCTGACTATAATTTGGATTTTGACCGATTGGATTTATGTCAAGAGATGATATCTCATACTCCAATTGTGCATGTTTCACTTCTGTCAAAACTCCATCACCAATTTCCAAGTAAACAAGATGCCCACCACCAGTGGCAAGTAGAACCTGCAAAAGCATGTGGTCTCAAGCAGATCAGAGATTAAGGGTCTTTAGATGGGGAACAATATACTGCACATTGACCTCTGCTTTGATTCTATCCAGATTTGAATAGAAATTTTTACATTGTTGGCAACAAGATATAATTACTTGAGCGGGGTAAAGGGCAAATATTGCTTGCAGCACAAGGCAATGACTACTGAGGATTGAATACTGAGAATTAATTTTTTGCATTTTCCCAAGATCATTAGAATATTATTGTTTACCAGTTTCTTCTCTTCCATTAACAGAAACATCAAATAACTGCCTTCAGAACTCATAAATGAACAAGGAACCTGAGATTACAACAGTATGAAGATCCATTGGGAAACATTGAAATAAGCAGATGAAAGGGAAAATTTTAAGACATTACCTGAGAGGCATTAGCAGTAGCAACATTCACAGAATATCCTGTTGGGGCTTTCCACTCATGTCGTAGTTCTCTAGATATTGAGCTGACCAGTCTAACTGAGCCTGAAGTGACCTGCCAGAATATTCAGCAACCAACATTAAGTACACTACAAAAGAAGTACCAAGAATGTTAGGGAAAAGAACCTACATTTAATTATGGAATGGAGAAGGGGGAAGTGGGAAGGGGGGTGAGGAGAAAACACCAGAAGCTCACACCAATTAGTTGTATCCTGACAATATGATTCAGCAAAAAGCTGGATCGTAAATTTTTTTTCTTAATTAGTATCCATTCATAGTCCCTGGTGGGGAGATCCAAACTCAGGTCCAGGTGTATTGATTAGGAGTAAGAGCGTAATAGTGGTTGCATTTGCATATGCATTTTCCATCAAAAGTTCAGCTATCCTAATAACCAAAAAAAAAAACCCCCCGAATTGAATGATCCTGTATTAAGGGTTAGATTAGCAAAAGGTATGGGGTATAATTATTATGGGGAGCCCGCATGGCCGATTGATCTTTTATATATTTTTCATGTAGTAATTTTTAGGTACTATTGTGTGTAACGTAGGCTTAGCGGTTTTAAAACCACCAATGATTGGTGAGCCGGCGGATAATTTGCAACTCCTTCGGAAATATTACCCGAATGGTATTTTCTTTTCCAGTATTTCAAGTACTACATACAGTACCAACCAACTAAGTTATTAGGCGTTCTTTTTATGATTACCGTCCCTTCGGATTAATACTAGTTCCTATTTAGAGGATGTTAATTAATTCCAAACTCCATTTTGTCGTCTAGTAGCTACAACTGTCTTTTAGGTTGGTACCGTAGTCATGGTGTCAAAATAAGACCGCATCGTATTTTATCGCCCGTGTCGTAAAGGGTTTTAAAACACCGAACCGATAACATCCGCATCGTACAGGTGTAAAAATACCGCGTTTTAGGGGGTTATAAGAGATATCTCACGGTCTAAGGCGATATTTGGCGGTACGACAGAAACCGCATTTTCAAACCATGACCATAGTGGCCCTTTGGTTAGGTATAAATGCTTTAAGAATTAATAATTGGACCTTAGCAAAGGCCTAATTTATCACAATGGCTGTAAAAATGTCAAACCACCAATCCAACTCGGCAATAGGTAAACCATTTACTTATATGGAGTTTTTTAGTGTCCTTGGAGGAGCATAAAACAATAATTCTCACATTGATTTCTCTTATGTATAGTTGAAAAAAGTTATATTCTTGAACCGTATTTTCTACAACCTTCTCTTTTGGATCACAAAGCATTATTTCATAAGATCCACTTATGGTTTTGATCTTCTCTGTAGATCATAAAATATGCTAATACAACTAAAATATAAATAGGTAGTTTAGATGTTGATGCAAATTCAAGAAACAAAAAAAATATAAAAATAGAGTAAAAAGAACAGAATCATAAGACAGACAACAGATGGAGAGGTGAGGATGCAAAAGGCAAAGGACCTACTTGCACCAGTTGGTTGTACAAAGCATCATGGCAGAACAAAGTCTGCACTTGTGAGTCAAACCCTTCAATTTCTGTTTCTTCCAGTTCATCCTCAAGATTCATAGCTAGAATCCTGGTCTCGCTGATGAAGCTAACAACCAAGAAAGTATCATATACATCATCAGTTGAAGACCTCAAGGACCACATTCCCTTGATGCCTTGAAGCTCTACTGATGCCTAAACAGATTACTCCAGAAATCAGTACAGTTACAAAAGAGGCAAATATAAATTAGAATAAGCATCCAAGAAGAGTAAGAAAAAGATAGACCTGTTCATTTATCCCAATACCGTTACGGACAATACGAAGAGAACCATCCTTGTAGGCCCCGGAGCAAGTTACAACCTGGCCTTGACCTTGCCTCTCAAGGTCAACCACACAAAAGTCTACAATCGGGCCCAAATTGACATATCTTTCCAAGACTTCTACATATGATCCTTTTGCATCTGGTTGTAGATTTAATTTTATAAGCTGCAATAGAATCACTCCCAAGGATCAAAATTTATAAAGACCATAAGATCTGTCAAACCAAACATGCATAAAGTGCAGATTTAACCTAACGCCTTGTATTGTCTCCCTGATCATGTCTTGCCTTGCGGAATCGTCATACAAGTAAAGTTTGATTGACAGATTAATTGAGGAAAGATAAACATTGGGTAGAATCCCATAAAATAAACTACCAACTTTAGTTTACTACTTCAATGATTTCCCGGCATCTTTTTTTTGTACCTCTTTATCCAAAATTCCAAATGGGCAATACTCCTACGCATCCTTCAATGTTATTCTTTCTACTTTAGAAAATATGCTTTTTCAGTTGTACTTGAAAAAAATTGTGGCCAATAACACTTGTTTTTGTTCTTTCTTCCTCATATTAGTACTTCATTATTCACTTTTATCTATTACCTCCATTCGTGATATTATCACTTGTATATATTCACTCTACCAAATTAAAAATCTTGGTGGAAGATGTAGCATGTTAGCATGTTGTTGGCGCTCTTTGTCTGGACAGGACAGGTTATAATGTCAGAATGAGGAGATGACATCAAAATGCATCTGTGAAGAGCAGTTTCCAGAGCTTTCAGGTCGACATCATTTCCTGAACAACTTCTCAACAGATTGCACACAGATATACGGTGCACTTAGCACACTACCATCTAGACTATTATAGCTCCAAAAAGTCAGATGTCCTTTTTATCAAAAAGCCAACCAATGTGTTCGAAAATAATAATTGTTTATACATTTCCATTGAACTAATATGATAAAATCACATTATTACTAAGTTTGAAGAGTTTGAATGGACAGCCTATTCCATGTTTAACAAATAATTGTTACAATGTACATGAAACAAAAGCATAACAGCTTGAGAACAAGGTATTATAAACAAAAGTGGGTAACATAATTTCATGCAGCACAAGTTGCGGATTTCATCATTTCCCTTTTCTTTTTTGTAATTTGTACTTTTTTTTGGAGGGGTAGAAAAGAGCGCAAATAAGTACATGCACCCAAGTGCATATAAAGCATGGTGCACCCTTTTCTAAACTACGTCGTTTTATCATTTTTAGAGTCTATAATTTTAAAAAAATACTGTTAGTTGCTTCCTTAAATTTTACAACTAAAGATTCATTTTTCAAATTTATATTTAAAAGGTATATGTTCTTTTACCTTAAGTGTAGATGTTCATTTACTATATATTCTTTTCATTATAACCTTTGTTCTTTTATAAATATAAATTTACACGTTCTTTAATTTTGAGTCGTGTATTCTTTTTAAAGTATAAAAAAATTGTTAGAAAAAAATTCGTGTTCTTTTATATAAATGATATGTTCTTTTTGGGTCCACAATGAGCATTGCGCACCCTAGTGCATAATCCACGCTTTGAGAAAAGAGGGGAACAAAAACAAAGCATAAGCATAAGCATGTCGATTTAAAAGGTGTTGAACTATGTCTTGAATAAATTATCTAGCGCTAGGATTAACGAAGCACGGGGGTCTCGCTATAATTAACTTCTATTTTTTGTAATTTGTACTCTTTCCTAAACCTAATAAAATAGTTTCTTCTATGAATGTGGACGTAGCTAACACATAGCTAGTAAACCACGTTAATTTTTATGTCAATTGTTCATTAATTGTTTGTTTCGTTAATTGCATCAGTCACAACAACAGGAAAATCCCTAGAATGGATAACCACCATGAATTTGAGAAATATCCTTAATTCATGTACTTTATATATTGAATTGGAATAGGGTAGATAGCTAAATAAAATCTATAAAAATATAAAAAATATATATAAAAAAAAGTGAAGTTCTAATTAATTTATTGGGTTTTAGGTGGCCGAACATTTTATTGTTTTGCCTAACATATACAAGAACTAGAAGCACACTTCTCCAGTAACCTTCACCCCTTCCCCATTCCCTAAACAAATGAGGGGAAAATTAACCCCTTTTTCCGCCTCTTTGGTTTAACAGAAAACAAAGGGAGAAGATAATTAAAGCCAAAATCATAATTTGTAAACTGAGAACTTATTACACCATAATATTGGTATCTAATATTCCAAAATCAGTAAATTCCCAACAAAAACAAGCAAAAAGACAAATGTGAAATTAAGATTCTCCCATAGTCAAGCACATTGACCATACCAGTGTTACCTAATTCCCTACTTCCCCCGCGAATCACGAATTGAGAAAAGCAAATTATGGTCGGTTTTGGTTCATTTTTGGCTCATTTTGGGCAAATTGGCGAATTCAAAAGGCGAATTAGATAGCGAATTAGGTAACACTGGACCATACCTGTGAATCTCCATAACTTGAGCCAATATAAACAAACGCATTATCCAGGTATGATATTGTAGATGCAATAGATGTGTCTCCCAAAAGCTCGATTTTCAGCCCAGTAACTCTGACAGACCAAGCAAATTACACACATTACTTGAGGACCACAAAATCAGTATGTTAAAAACATAAAAAATAGAAAAAAGTTCACATAGCTTAGAAATGATGGATGAAGAAGTTGTAATATTATTCTACTACAGTGTGGAGGATGGTTGCTCATTCAGAGTGTGTTAGACTTGCACATTTCTTAGGGTAGGGCACCAGGGCTTGCAGTTGTCAAGAGTTCAACCTCCTTCTTTACATAAGTGTACTTGAAAACAAAATTTGATCTTAGAGACGCACACAGGTTTTTTTTTGTTTTTTTTTCAAAGAATTTATAAAAATTAGTTGAACAGCTCCTGAAGTAGCAGAATTATCATCAAATAGGCAGTTGCTTGAAGTATAAGATAGATAATTTGTCAGAGGAAAGGTCCGTATAATATAAAATATTAGGAAAAGAGAATCATGCTGAAAATTGTGAGTTATTCCAGTTTACTGTAGTACTTTAGGGAGTGAATCAGGCCCCTCAAATGCCTTGATATTCTGTTTCATTTTATGCAACTTCCCAATCATCTATCAAAAGTCCATCTTAAGTTCTTAATTATTTACATTATATTGTCCCTGCTATGGCAGTTCATAGCATGATGCTTCTCTGATATTGAAATTCGTCTGCGACGTGGATCTTTGAGTACAGCCTAAAGAAAATGAAAGATGCATAGATAGCTTAGAGAAGAAGGATGAAAGATAATGTGATTGCTAAATCATTAAAGCCGATTATCTCGATAATTTTCTACAATATAGAGAAAGGAACAAACTAGCAGGTCTTTTAGGGATAACATGTTTAAGCAACTCAATCTTATACATTCTTTCTTCTAAGGCTTTTGTAATTTGTTTGTATCATTGGAGTGAAGCACTTGACTTTGAGTGGCATTTCTCCTTTCTCCATTTTGTGGATGGGATCATTTATGATTTATCTTCAGGGCATGTTTCTTTTCATCTCTTGCCCTCCTTTTGTGTTCCATGTGTTGAATTTAAGGGCTTCATGTTAAAGATGTTCAGGTATACTCTTCAACTCTTAAAACACGAGAACAACAAACGCAAAAATCGAAAAACTCCAACCACCCCTCTCACCAGAGGAAACAGAAAGGAACAGACAGAAAATGACAAGTAAACAAGTCATGTTGCATCAAGGAAATGCAGCATTCTAGTAAACCCAAAAGATGTCGTAGTGCTTTTGTTTGGTGGGGGGGAGGAATCCTATACGCTACCCTTCTCATTTGGAAGGTTCTATTTGTTCAACTACGTTTTTCGAAATTTGGTAGATTGATTGTCCTTTCATTATCAATTTCTCCTTTCTCCCTCTCCTCCCACCAAACCTATCATCGTAATCACCTCCCTTTCATCATGGAAGCAACTTATACCCTATTTTGCCAATGTCCTCATATTGCTAGCCTCTTCTTAAACCATGTAATAGGGACTCACCATCAAAATTACTCAAAAGAAAGAAACACCTAACTTCAATATGAATGAGAAGCGGGATGGGGTGGCTATCAAAATGTGTTAGGTGGGAAAAAGATTATGGTGTAATGTTTTTGCCTTTTGGAAGGTCATAATGTAAAATTAGCCAATATTAGAAGGATACCATCTAAAAATAAAAATTAGTCTATCACACAGATTTGTCAAAAAATGAGGGTACCATGTAAAATTCCTCTTTATTGCGTTAAAAAAAAAGGGTCAAATTATCACATCAGTATCAGCGCCAAGGTCATATAAGCCAAAATTGACGCCGGATATAACTTTCTTCCTACCGAACTTAACTTAAACTCGTGCTTAAGCAGCAACGAAATACTTTAGACCTAATTTGTACTATGTTTTCCCCCTCTTTCTCCCTGTATATGAGATAAGGGCAGCAAAAACCTTAATGATAATGCGTGTGAATAAAGAATCTAATAAAGGGTCAAAAGGGGCAAAAAGGGAAATAAGAGGTGGTTAACGGATATGTATTGATTGAAATAAAATCACACATAAAAGCTAAATCTGGCACAAATTCGATGCCAGAGCAAATTATTATAATGATGTGTCCAAGAGTCCCTATTTTTTATAGACTCTTCATTTTTAATACCAATCGGGTATGTTAGCCCAAAAAATGATAGTTGAGTAGAGCCCTTGTTCTATAGTAAATTACTAATATATCAAAGACTCTTCATTTTGTATACCAATCGGGTAAGTTAGCCCGAAATCTGATAGTTGAGTGAAAGCAGTGCAGCTATTAGCCTGCACAATAATGCTGCCAGGTCCATAATTGGTTCAAAGAACCTTATTTTTATAATAACTATATTGAATCACAAATGTTGTACAACGAAAATAAATCATCGCCATCATCAAAACTCTTTATCGCAGCTAATAATGGTGGTGATGCCTTGGTTTTAAAGTACAACCTTTGTGATTCAATGAATACCATTCGTTGTTGAATATACGATCACAATATGTTATGAATAAAAAGAAGGTTTACAACGATTCTGAACTAAGCATTTCTCCATGTGCAAGGAGCATATCACCCGGTCCTAACTTTAGAGGGTCTAAACATTGAGATGCAATATATCTTTATTTCTTATTCAAAAGCCTATTTATTTGTTGCAAGAAAGTCATCTCCCTCTCTCACATTAGGATTGCAGCTGAAATTCTGAACCGCAATAATATTGCCATTTCCTCGTTAATTAATCTGTATCTTTCTCAGAAATCTCTCCAGTTCCCTTTTACAATTGTTCTTTACTCTAGAAAATCTCTCATCCAGATACTGCCAGTCCTTGCAAGAAGTTCCATAAATAATATAGCTTTCACAACTATATCACGGAAATAATGTTAGACTTCTATCTTCCTTTTTTACGGTCCCTGTTTTATACCTAGTACAAGCCTCCTAAATGTTTGAGATATAGAAAGATGTAATTATCATATGATAACAATAAAAAAAAAGCTACAACTCACTTCTCCTTTTCATGAGTGATAACCAGCAGATGCAGAAGTCCAGCATGATCACCAAGCAGATACCGAGAACCATCAGCATCCACCCTTCCATAGGCTCTTGTAATAGACTGAAACCATCCAAGACAAAAATTTACACGTTGCCAACTCCTTTAACTATAAAAATGCAAATCTTTTACTTTTTTTGGCATAGGAGATGAGATGATGTGCTATTTTGCCTCATTTGTATCGAAGAATGTAGATGGTGTGATGCTATGAATCCATAGTAAGGGGAGCGGATATTAGGTAGTACAATTAGTAGTATCTCGAGGAGAAAACAGTTAGTTAGAGGAGTAATACTATAAAAAAAAGAAAACAATAGGAAGGAATTTCATGTTAAATATTGATTAGAATAGTGGTGAACTTTTAAGAATTCATTTGGGAGAGAATCAAGCATCTTGAAAGCCTGAATATCATCACATTTGCAAATTTAACTCTTACTAATCAACCAGAGTTCAATTTCTTCCCTTCATTTTTCCATTTCAGCACTATAATCTGTCCAGGCTAAGTGAGTTCTTTGCATGTGACTAAGCATGCCCTTTAAAACTTACAGGTCTGATGGGGATTGCTTTAAATGCAGTAGCACTGCAGTATACAATCGTCTCCTCCCCCACAATGATAACTCCACAAAGTGGTGGTGGAACTGGTATAAGCAAATCAGCCCCATTATCAAGATTATTCTGGGACCATGGACCCTCAATAAAATCTTTATCCTTCAATGAAACCTCATACGTTTTGACGTGACGAGCATCTTTATTATCCTGCAGAAGAACACAAATCCATCAGTGCTAGTTGAGAAAGACTGACAGCCAAATGCAAAGTTGAGAGAGAGATCCAGCGCAAGGTAAAAAACAAAGTAAAAAAGCAGCCCCAACTTTTATGTAACGTCACTGGTGCAAACTTTTTTTTCCTTTTTTTTGCACGAAGTGGCTATATTTCTTAATTTCTTTTGTACAGAGCAAAACTTAGAGCACCTGATAAAGAACTACAATTGTAGGTCTTGAGCAGCCATAGAGAAACTTTATATCAAGCACTTGAAGCTCCTCAAGCCTGTACAAGGGCACAAAGTTGTAAATATACATTAATTGAAGATAATCAATGGAGTATCCAGACATAAATACATTAACAAATATATGCTCGTAAAGTAAGAATTGCAGGCCAAGCCATGCTGATTGTCAATTTTGGGCCGACTAACTGGTTGAGACAGGGTCCCCCCTTCTGAAAAATCATCCACACAATGTTCATGGTGTAATCAAGCTAGAGAAAATGTAGATTTGCAGACAAGAGAGCCACAAAAAAACCTTCATAAGCAGAAAGAAAAAGCAGACATGGAAGCTTTTCAGCCGAACATACAATGAGAGGTACAAAAGGAGAACGTCAACTAAAAGTTACAAAATGAACATAAAAGAACATCAAAAACAGGTCATTCTCCACCAAAAATAGTCAGTATTTAGGCGCCTATTTCAGTCAGCCACAAGGAATTTTGCAAGAGTGCAGAAGTCTTAGTTTTTATTTCAACCATCCCAGGTGTTCAACAAGGATAGGGAAGAAAAGCTAGAGCTGGGTCTAGCAGAAAAGGTTTCCAAACACTATTTTCATTGACAAAGACCAATGCATAGATAAAGTATAATTAAAGCAGAATTACAGTCAATGCTCATAGAAGAGACAAATGATCTTGCAGATGCCACATGCAGATGCACAATATAATTCAGAAAAATCCTTCAACAAAAGTGATCTCCCTAATAGTCATATAGTTAGATACCGGATATTAAATGCTTCTTTCAGCTGTCCTTTGTTATCAAATGGGATGACCTGTAATCAGTACCAATAACATTAGCATTAACAGTCAATTCCAGAATTAGGTTGGCAACCCTCTTAAGCATAAGTTAGAAATCCACTGATGGATGAATGTGAAATCAAAACTGTCCACACACCTTGAATAACCCGTCATATAAATGGAGCCCAATCAACCTGCAATCAGGATCAATGATGCCAATCTATAAACAGGACCAACCCCTCCAAGGGGTAAAAGTATGAGAAGAGCTTCAATAATTCAGTGAAACAAGAAAATGAGCATTGTTACTCATTCTTTTGTTTTCTAGGAGCAAAGGGGAAAGAAAACTATTATTAGCCAGCTCACCTGACCATTGTCAGTTGGACGGCCAATGCGATCTGAAACATCCCCCATTGCTCTGCAGCACAAAGCTTTTAGCAATTTTATTGAAAAATATCAAACTTATTTCAATAAAAGTTTTAGCGAGACTGATGTCAGCAAGAGATAAGTTGAAACTTCAGGTTTCTCTATTTTAATACAAAGAACTCTCATAAGTTACTCCAAAGCTAAAAGTGTAAAGGTCGTTTGTAAAGAACAGACGGGGGCCAAAATCTAATCACATTTGGACTTGATCCCCTTGTAAAAGTGTACACAGCTACAATATTAAAATAAATGAGAAGATGTGAGTTACCAAGCATATTGTAGGACTTGGATTTCTTTGCTACATGAGTGAAGCTTTCAAGGCAAGATGGCTCTAAAGGTTTCCGCATGAAGATGAGGTGTTGTGGAAGCAAGTCAAAAGATCAGATATAGTGCAGATAAAATAGGGTGGAGCTTGAACATCTCTTTCCCCCACAGAGCAAGCATGTGGATTTGTGGAATTCCACTTTCAAGGGGTTGCATAATTCAAGCATCTCCATTTTATATGGCAATAGGGGTAGGACACGAAAAAATAGAAAAAGGAAAAAAAACTAAAAATACAAATAAAGAAGGATGTAACTACCTCATTAATTAAATTAAAAGGATAAAAAAGGTACAACAAAAAGAAAACTGTGAAAATTTACAACACAGTCAGTTATTTACCTCTCAACTAAATTTTTGAAAAAATTTAAAGATCCCTCATTTAGTAGGATACACTGATTAAAAATTTAAAAATCCCTGATTTATTAGATGTAATTAGCAATTAATTTAATTTTCTACATATTTCGCACGCATCGTGTGCGTTATGGCTAGTTCAATCATGGTGTCAAAACAAGGCTGCATTGTATCGTATCACCCATGTCGTAAAGATTTTCAAATCTACCGAACCGATATTACCCGCATCGTAAAGGTGTAAAAAAATTGTGTTTTAGGCCGGATCTAGGGATATCTCATGGTTCAAGCAGATATTTGGCGGTACGATAACCGCATCATCCCCATTCCTGCATTGCGATCGTGACCGACATCGTATTTTCGAACTACGAGTTCAATTAGTATCAAAGTATGAAGTGCTAGGAAAAGTTAGAATGATATGACGTGCTGAAAAAATTTCAGAAAGCTCAATTTCCATATCTCGTCAGAACTGCTTTACTTAAGCATGCTCCTTTGGATAGGTACTAACATGGAATGGTGATGAAAAGCCCCTGAATGTATCTTTCTTGAGACTTGCTAATGATAGGTAGGAAGATTCAGTCTTAAGGCTATTGGAGTATCTTTCTCTTGAAAAGGTCAACCCCAAGGGACATTCTAGCAGCATGAAAAGAGAGCTTCTCTATGATCTAGAGTATCTTGAGAGAAATTTCTCACGAATTTTTCCTTTAATGATATTGCAGCATGAAGCTCCTTCGAACGAGGAGAGATTTATTCTTGAAAACCAATGTAGTTTATGTCATAGGAAGGAAGAGTGTTAATATCAATTACTCTACATTCCTTGGTTACTTTCACTTTAGAACCTATCCTTAGCCTTGTTTGGGATGAATTGGGTGCACCCTTGTTATACCAAAGTTCTTGTGCTTGGAAAAGAAAGAAGAAAAAAGTTGGGTTACAGAAACGTGGAGAACAGTTCACGAGCAATACAGTGATCTAAAAGAAACCAGTGAGTTTTATTTGAGGGTGGAACTCGCTGCCTCAAGAGTTTTAGGTTCATATACTGAGGTTGTTGTATAGCTAGAGTCTAGTGTTAAGTTTCAAGCAGCACATGACTTTTTATTTTGTCAATAAATTAATACATGATAGCTTGAGGGCATGCGTGACACCTTAGTTACCTCCCTGATGTCTATTTGGTATTTTAGTTTTTAACATCTCTTCATTACTCATCAAATACAGATATATAGATATATATTTATATATATACACACTCACACAAGGATTAAAAGTCGAAAGTGATTGGTTATCTGACTACAAATAGGAGCACTTACATCAGAGTATAGTTTCCAGCGACATAAAACCAATGAAACAAGCACAATATATGTCATGAAGGACATAAAGCTAATTGCAGCATTATATTCTCAGGAAGGAAGTGCATGCTGCAGACAGGCTAGATCAGGACGTATAAAAACAGTAATTCTGAACAAAACAATCTGAATAGAATAAGACCTGGTGACGAGCTCTGCTGTCTCAGGATCCCATTGAAGAACACAAAATTTGTATCTTTCTGTTGCAATGAACAAGAAATCTTGTGCTTCACCCTGTAGACACAAGAAAACATCTAGTCAAGGAGAAAGATTATGAAAGTTGCATTATCTACATCCTCCATTCTATTTCTATTGCAACAATTGAGTTTTTACACTATTCATTCACCACCATTTCACTATCTATTGTGATTTTCACGTAAGGAAAAAAATAGTCGTGAGAGATTTTGTTAGTTTTTTCCCGGTATACGTTCAAAATATGAAAGTTTTATACTATTTACTAAAAAGTAATTAAGGATATTAAGAGTTAAAGTTGTGCATTGACAAGCATGAAAACTCAATTGTTGCAATAGAAAAAGAACGGAGGAAGTATATAACAGATAAAGTTGACGATGTCCAGTGTTGCAATTCTTCCATTATCTAAATAGCTTTACTCACATGAGGTCGAAAAAGTTCCAGTGTTGCAATTCTACCATATATTGGAACGTCCAGCATTGGCTTCAAGGAGATAAAAAGAAGAGACATTAACATCACATGAAAACTACAATTGGAGATGACACAATAAAAAGGATTTCATGAAATGGCTAAAAGACACATGATCATCTAATGACGGAACACAATGACCCTTCTTACAGAGTCTTTCTCGCCCATAACGAGTCAATGATCATATAAAAACTTCCTGCGTTTTCTTTTAGTTTGTACCATATTAACCTGACACTATTCAGATACTTCATTTTAACCCTCTTATTGTATGACAAGGAAAAACATAGTCATATGGGATCTTGTTAGATTTATCCCAGAATATATTTTCATAATATCAACTTCTATAATGATTACTTATACATAATTAAAGATAAGGAAAATAGGAGTGATAACCTAAACTATAAGTTGGTGCAATAATAACCTGATCTAAATTAATTGGATAGTGTAACGTAATATATTCAATTTAGTGCAGTCAGTATCTTAAACAGATGTGTGGCATTATACTGTAATATATATAATTTTTTTTTCTCTTTTCCTTATCCTCCCTCTCCCTTTCTTTCTCCTCCTCCCCACCTTCACCACCACAACACCCATCCCCGCCACATCCCAATTAAACACTACCACAACCCAAAGTGCAACAGATTTTGGCGGAGGAGAAGCAAGCTTTAGAACCATACCACCCTGCTCTGACTGCCCGACAATGCCTCTCCCCCACCTTAAGCCAGCCAACCCCTCCTCCAGCCTACACCAGTGCTTCCTTCACCATCTCCAATGAATGGGGTGATAAATCTGAACCGGACCATGAGCAAGAGGTGGCAGGGGCAGTGAGGACAGTCATGGGGAATGATGCGGGTGTGAGTAGGGGATTTGTTGGAGAGTGGGTAGGAGGTGGTGGGTACTCCTAAGGTGGTGGTTGTGGTGTTTGAAATGTAGTGGGGATGGGTGTTGTGGGGAGGGTAATGGTGGAAGGTGGAGAGAGAAAGGAAAGGATGGATATTGTTTGCAACGAATTCAAAATTTTATTGATCCAATTAATTTAGGTCAGGTTATTCCTCGCACCACACCTATGGTTGGGTCATTCACGTTAATTTTCCGTTAAAGTTGTCAAGGTTCAAAGCTTTGTGTTGACAAATGTGCCAAGTCCTATGGGTACAACTAAAAAAGACAAAGTATTTATCTAAGAGTAGGGCACTCTCTTTGTGTTCCAGAGTGTACAACATTCTAATTTGGCAGACATATTGAGGCTACTTTACATTTTAATAAGCATCATGAAAAACCTTTCTACCTCTTTTCTTTCTGGAGCTAGGAACGGCCTACAAACTACTTAATATTCAATAAAATGTGTCCTCCGCCCCCTCTTCAGTTCTTCACTTTGAAAAAGGGAGGCGTTCTTGCTGTTACCTACTCCATCCATATAATTTTGGTTGTAACATTTCGAATTATGCACTATTTACATATGAACCTTGTTTGGAATATTATTAGTCATATATATAAACCTTGTTGGATTTATCTCAGTGTAATAGTCAAACTTGTGTGGGCAAGCTTGGAAGTCAAAATGGTGCAACTAAAATAACATAGGGAGCAATAGGTTTACCAGAAATGTGCCATTCATAGGCAAACAAGAGGACAAGATCAATCTACCTCAGTGCAAGGCATCATCATTGTTGCAGATTAGACTCAAGAGCATATTTATCTCAATTAACCCACTAAATTTCTTCACCCTTGTAGATTTTTATCCTATGCCCACATCTTAAAGTTATGTACGCAATTTATGATACAAGGGTCCAACTGATTAACATTACAGCAAGAGATATGTACCAGCTAAATCACCAAACTCTGACCTTAGGTACTTAGCCTCCTTCATCGTAGTTGGAAGCTTACTTGTAAAAAGCGCGCCCACGAGGTGAGTATAGGTAGGAGTGTGCAGCTTTGGACCGGGACCGGAATTCAGATTGGAACCTGACCAGACTGAAATGGACCGGACTGAAATGGACCGGACCGGAAAATTCCGTTCCGGTCTATAAACATTTATGATTCCTGGTTTCCGGTCTGGTCCGGACCAGTGGACTGGAGTTTCTATTTTTCTTAACTAAAAAACATATATATGGGTTAAAAAAAGTTTAGAAGTAAGAAATCTAAAGCCTCATCTTTATTGCCTTTAGGATTATTGCTTTTGGAAGTAGTATATGGTACATCTGAGTTAAAAAAGTTTAAAAGAACATCTGAGTTAAAAAAGTTTAAAAGAACTTTCAAATTTAGACTTACCTTGGTTTTAATTTAGATATTTCGAGCAAAAGCCCTTTATTAATTGTAGTGAATCTCATCAATTCAAACCCTGATAAAAAAATCCTTAATTTGGGAGAAAAACCCTAGTTCAAGAATTGGTGGCAATTGATGGCCGCCAACTCATTAGAGGTGACAGAGGATGCCAACGAGCCAACCACCATCATCCCCGACACCATATCTCTGACGGCCCACGAATGGCGACGACAGTCTTTCTTCGATCTTCTCTCCTTTTTTTGTCTCTTCTCTTCTTTGATCTTTTCTCTTCTTTTTTCTCTTATCTTCTCTTCTTGGATCTTTTGTGTTCTCTTCTTCGATGATCTTTTCTTCTTCTAATCATTTTCTTGAGCTTCTATCACATAATCTTCTATCTTTAGATGAGCTTTGAATCTAACTTTTATTTTTCCTATTCTTTTAAAGTTGAATGGTGTATTATTGAAGTAGAATGGATACCCACTCCCCTTACCAATTGACCCCACTGTTGTCCTTTGTGTGCAATATTTTTCCTTTTCTCTATAGAAATGTCATTTTTTATATTATTATCAATTTGTAAAGCCATATTTATTTTACTTTGAAATGAGAGTCATCTATTAAAATTTTAATACCACATATGCTAAATAATGATAATAAAAAGTGTGCCTCGCTTACATACGTGCGCCTTAAGCCTTAGCATCGGTGCGCCTTGTGCCTTTAAAAGCTAAGGTTGGAAGGCAGCTAAAAATTGACAACATGGACCCAAGGGTTTCCTCTTTTACAACTAGTGAATCTTTGTCCAGTGAGATTCACACTTCATAGAAATCTTTGATTAGGGCATTGGATAGACTGATGAATCACACACCTAATACTATCTAGGTTCCCCAATTTCCCTTCTAAGGAGATTTGCCAATTGAGAGCACCAATTTAGACTTCTTGTTTGCATAGGCGAAGGTCGAAGATAAAGTGAGGATGTGGTGCTTGAAAGGAGAAAATTCAGTCTAGCAAGTCAGAGATGCTTATTTGGAGATAAGAAAAAATGTGTAGGTCACCTCCCACTCTTTGTCCTTGGGTGTTTTCATCTTTCTCCTAAACACTTACCCTATTAAGGAAAAGTAAGGTACAGCTTATCAAAGCCAAAGAAAAGTGGATTAAAGGAGGTAAAAATTAATAATTCCAAACTCTGAACCTAAATCAGCCAGCATTGGAAGCATGAAACTACTCCCTCTTAAGTGTGTTCCCATGTAAAACCATGTGGTCAACTTAATCTAAGGATAAAACTCAGCTTTTGAATGGCAAACTTCCAAGTTCCAACAACTTGGTGACAACAGAAATTAGGTTTCCATGCGAAACTCACCAAGAAAAGTTATTTATATGATCCCAAGATATCAGAACTTACATCCCCATCTTATGGAAAACTCTTACCCAAGGAAAAGGTCTTTTGTTCTTCGGGAAATTTACTCAATGAGATAAGCCCCTTGAGCTTACTAGCGATGCAAAAGTCTTAATCAAGAACAAATAGCATATTCGGCAAGGTGAAACTCAGGATGATTGTATGCAAATAAAAGATTTATTCTCCATATTTTGAGCACATATTGCATGCAAATAGTTTTGGGGACTTGGAGAAGATAGCATACCTGAAGACCTTGAGGAGTTAATAAGTGAATCTCAATTCTGGTGCATTTTCTGAAATAAGGAAATATTATCAGTAACACAAGCATAAGATGCATTATATTTTCAATCACAATTAGTTAATTGCTTTTCTACTTGACAACCAATATAGTAGTCCAATATTCAAAATATCATATATTAAAGGTCTATAAACCATTATCATCAAGAAGATGTGGAACAAAGCAATTGGTCCAGCACCACCTCACAAAACATGTCAGACCAAACTAGCCAAACCGAAATCATTGACCACTTTTTTTCACAGGAAGTGCACACACATCACGATTTCATATACTCAAAATATCATATATTAAAGGTCTATAGTAGTCCAATATTCAAAATATCATATATTAAAGGTCTATAAACCATTATCATCAAGAAGAATGTGGAACAAAGCAATTGGTCCAGCACCACCTCACAAAACATGTCAGACCAAACTAGCCAAACCGAAATCATTGACCACTTTTTTTCACAGGAAGTGCACACACATCAGGAATGCATATACTTCGGCTATGTTTAGTTCACCTGACTGAACTGATGTGTACTTATTTTTTCTTATCTAATCTGATTTATAAGATCTTATCTTTTATAAAATATATTATTACTGTTATATTATTACTTTGTAATTCATTATTATGCATTACATTATAATATCTTATTTATAGCATTACTATTATTATCATTTTATTTCTATAACAACTTTTACACAACTTTTATTAATAATAATAATTATTATTATTATCATTATTATAATAACAACAATAATTATAATCATAATAATAATAATTATATAACCCAAGTCATTAACTTATAAGAGCACTTATAAAATGTTTCACACTCACCTTAAAAAAAAAATGTTTATAGTATTACTATTATTATCATTTTATTTCTATAACAACTTTTACACAACTTTTATTAATAATAATAATTATTATTATTATCATTATTATAATAACAACAACAATAACTATAATCATAATACTCCCTCCGTTTCATATTAATCTACACACTTTGACATTTTACACTATTCACAAATTACACTTTGACTCTTGTTTGTGATTTATACGTGAATAAAAACATAGTCATGTGGGATCTTGTTAGATTCGTCTTAATATGTATTTCATTAATATATACTTTTTATAATTTTTACAAATACAAAACTAAATATATATGTCTTCAAAGTTTTACATTGGCATGCGTGAAAAGTGTAAGTGTGTAGATTAAAATGAAACGGAGGGAGTAATAATAATTATTACTAAAATAATTATATAACCCAAGTCATTAATTTATAAGAGTACTTATAAAATGTTTCACACTTTCCCTTAAAAAAATGTTTCACACTTGAGAAGTCGGCACACTCAACTCTTTTTTTTTCATATAAAATAAAATAAGATATACAAACAACTATGACTTGCGCAAGAAAGAAATGGATAGCGTGCAACTTCAAATAGCTAGAGAGATTTGGAATTCGCTAGGAAGAGGTATACCGGATCTAAATTTATAATTTGTATTTCGCACTTAGCTTATTTTGAAATGTAATCCGAACTTAGTAATTTCGTTGTCATGAATTTGAGCTATCATAGATTGGGTCCGTTTCGCGAAATAGCTTATAATGGAAACATAGATTGGCCATCGCGGCGTGAAATTTTTAAATAAAGTTCACACAAGTAGCATTTTAAC
Source organism: Beta vulgaris subsp. vulgaris (assembly GCF_026745355.1). NCBI lineage: Eukaryota > Viridiplantae > Streptophyta > Magnoliopsida > Caryophyllales > Amaranthaceae > Beta > Beta vulgaris. The sequence continues at coordinate 29,713,407 of NC_079209.1, forward strand.
CTTGTTTTTCCTCTATTTTACTTCCTATACAATATTATGTCCAAAATTGTAATAAATACAATATTTGGGGTACTTAAGATGATATTTGAACATAAAATTTTGTACAAAAGCTCGTTCATAAGTAAAATGGAAAATGAAAGATATTCATGAAAAACAAGGAGCGATTTAAAAGATAAACGATAGAAGAAAATGAGGTAGAAAATTTGGAAACGTATCCATTGGTGTTGTTTTTATCCATTTTCGATTGATGGTAGGAGGGAACGGAGTTGCAGAGGACACAGGTTGAAGGAGGAAGAGGAACCGATCGAAAAGTTGAAGTGAAGAGGAAGAAGATGAACATAATTGGTGTGCCAACTTGGTGAGAGAAAACGTGGGTTTCTTTCAACTCACATGTTCTTACTTTTTCAAATAAAAAAATTGGTGGGCCAAGGAGCTTTATCATCTTTCTCTTTTTATGAGTCGTCACGTGATATGTTATCATCTAAAGATTTTTTTGCAATATTATAGTTCTTTCTTCTCAATACATACCTAATTATTTAAGACCAAAGTACCCTTTGCTATTCCCTTATATATGACATGGTGTAATTAGTGAGTAAGTCCTTGTAATATTTTGGAATTTGGATATGAATGAAAATCTGATTTTTGTGAATTATAAGTAAAATTAATTATTATTATATTGTAAAAAATTAATTTCGCATACCCGTACCCGTGTCCAAATTCCGGAAAGAGTCCCCGTGTCCTGATTTTTTGGATATGCCGTACCGGACACTCAAATCCGTACCCATTTTCGACACTCCTAGGCCCTAGCCGAGTCCAGGTAACATAGGTGTCAAGTATTTTGAACAAAGGAAGTATATCAATAGATAAGTGCCTAAATAGCTAAAACGATATCTCCTCCTTCATATAAGAAAAATGTTCACAAGAGCATGGCCAATAGAGTTTACTAACAATAGGTCTCACATTCTCTAATTTTTATATGATGCTTCAAAGTCGCTTTCCTAGTAGCAGTAGGAAATTATCTCAAGATTACATGACAAAAGCACCACCAAAGATTAGAAGATAACCTCCCCCCAAAAAAAATGATTACAATTCTACATTCATTATAACTAAATTAATATTGTATAATATGATAATGACATTAGTTTGGGGTTCCAATTACACAAATCCATATTGTTAGGCTTTTGGCTAGGTACAACATCATTCACGAGATATGCAGCCAACACTTCTCACACATAAATCATCCTTACGTTTGAGCAATCTCTAATTAGAAACACAATAATCCAAGATCAATAAAGGGGTAGGGGAGGAAAATGATAATTTAATAAAAAAAAATATAAACATAAATATAAAAAAGCAGAAAGAACATTCTTGACCAAGTTGCCAATCTAATCTCAATTGAGAGACTTAAAGTTTTAAGTACAATTGGTAGATCCTTCTTAAGTCACTATATATAACTTATAACTAAAATTTCTATTTGAAATTCTAAGACATGTTCCCAACTTCCCAACCAGTCACCTAGAGAATGAAAAACATTTGAGTTTATTCTTGGCAGACAACATCACCCAAAACATGGCATATAAGTTCTGCTCTCCTCAAAGACACAAAAACGCCAACCAACAAGGAACATAAGCTTGAAGCTAATCACTTAAGTTGTGGTCCACTGTACCCAGCACAACCTGGATCGCAATAACTAACAGGTAACCGCTATAATCAGTGCCTCGTTCTTCTCCCCACAGTCGGGTAACATTTGCTACATAGTTCTGATAACTCATAATCAACAATATAAATCATTTCACTAAGGACGTTGAAGATAGGCACGTCAATTCCATAAACTCTCCATTACTCGAACTATGTAAGAGCATCTTAGATATGTCAATCATAAACCACTACTCCACAGTCATAAGAAAGGTGACAATCTATAACGAAAAACCCAACACAGTCCATTGAAGAAGCTGAGTACTCACTCACAAGTCACAATTCTAAAGTCCAAGTACCAAATTGGACTAAGTGAATCATCAACAAGTATGAGAAATCAATAGAAAACCCATATACCATTTCTCGGTCATCCCAAGTGTAACGCTCCAACATATCCCTTAATTCAAAAAATTAAAAAGCCTTCTTAAACTTACCGCTCCCTTAAAAAGTAGGGTAAACAAAAACATAATAGATAGCGATAATAAACAGTGAGACGGTCTTATGGTATTTTAATTTGTATGTGAATCCAATAAAACCATATACGAATTGAAACTATAAACCCTAAGAAGAATAAAAAGCAAGATAGAGAATATACGCCACAATAAGATTGAGCTCTTGAGGGCTGGTGAAATTGCCGACACAGGAATGCGTGACATTGGTAGGCTTGTGAGCGGTGACGACGTAGTTCCATACGCTCATCTTTCTCTGAGTGTGCGCGCGATTTCTTCTGCTTCAGCTCTCTTTTCACACTCTCTTTCTCTCTCCTCTTCTAAGGAGCTGCTGGAAATGAGAAATCTCTTGTTTTGTTTTGGTTTTGGTTTTGGTTTTAGTTTTTTGCGGGATGTTGAGGAGCTAAGAAGATACTAACCCAGGCCCAGCATCTATTCCTAATCTCTATGGGTTTCAAAGGGTTAAAGAAAGAGGATATGGAAAAGAATGTAAAACCTAATTAATTAAGAAATAAAAAGATAAAAAGAAGAACTATAATAAGAAAACAATGATCGTATAGTCCGTTTTTTTTCATCTTATCTGTGAGTCTAGTTTTTTCTAGGACGTGTAATGAAAGCAAAATACTATCCTCGTAGTGACTTTCTCAACGCGTCTCTAGGCTATTAATGTAGTTTTTCGTGGAGAAGTATTTGGAGCTTGAAAGCATAGATGAAAGAAGACATGTTGTGGCGTGTGGGTAATGGCATGGATATCAACATTTGGAGTGAGCCGTGGGCAGCCGATGATGATGGGCTGTTTATTACTTCATTACCGCAAGACAGTGTTACTAAGGTGAACCAACTCATCGAAACAAATGGTATTGAGTGGAACGTTGAGTTAGTTGATGAAATTTTTAGTGAAAGGGATAGAATAGTGGAGGGCAACCTTTGAATAGTGGGACAAGCTCGAAGATCTGGAGCCCTCCACCTGTTAACACCCGCAAAATTAATTTTGATGCCAGCCTTGTTGTGGATGGATGGGTTGGACTTGGGGTCGTTGCTAGAGACTCGAATCGTGATGTAATTTTTCGCTGCTATTCGTCGTTTGCATGCCTACTGGACTCCTGAAATTGCGGAGGCCAAGACTCTTGAGATGTGCGTGAGATTGGGCAAATAATTTGACTTGAAGGATGTCATTTTGGAGTCTGGTTGTCAGACGGTGATGAATAGGCTTTCAAAGACTGCTTTTTATCTTTCGAACCTAGACAATATTTTAGCAAACATTCTTTCTTCTTGTAATTCTTTTTCCTCTCTTATTTGGTCTCATGTGAAAAGAGAAGCTAACTTCGTTGCGCATCATTTAGCTAAGTTGACTCCCTTTGGGATTGAACAAATTTGGGAGAACCACGCTCCTTCGGAGGTGACTCCTTACATTCTAATGAACAATTTGTTCGTGATTAATATTATCCTCTCACTTTTCCCGTAAAAAAACTAAAGTTTTTTATAAAAATTTTGAGAGTGGGATGAACTGATTAAAAATTCAACAGTCCTTGATTTATTATATGTAAGTACCAATTAATTTAATTTTCTACATTGTTTCACACGTATCGCGTGCATACACTAGTGGAAAAAACCTTATATGTCACTTAGTAACAGATGCGTTTTTGTAAAACCGCATCCGAAAATCAACATTAAAAATGGGAGGGGAAGGTGGGAGGATAATCTGATGTGGTCCTCTTGTGGACCGCATCAGATTATAAAAACTGATGCGGTTTTTTTAAAATCTGATGCGGTTTAGTTGACCGCATCAGATTTCTTAATTTTTCGAAGGTGATATAGCTGGCCCAATCTTCCCAAAATCGCTAGCCCAATATTTTCGCCCCTAATAAAATCTAAGGGGTTAATCCTAAGTGTGGGCATCCTCAGATTCCTCACTCAACATCTTCTCTCTCCTCACCTCCCCTCTTCTTTCTCCTCACCTCCCTCTCTTAGGCGTCGCATCTTCTCTCGTCACCTCCCCTCTCTCAGGCACCCCATCTTCTCTCTCCTCACCTCACTATCTCACGAGCCTCTATCTTCTCTCTCCTCATGATATGGATGCAAAGGCACTTGTTAACCATGAGCCTATTGACTTGACCATGGACACCTTAGGGTTTGAAATCAAGAACAAGAACCAAGTCTTGGCTTGTGTGATAACATGGGACTTAGAAGGAGGCGTGGAAAGGAGTGAAGAGGAGTCCTAGGTCTGTTAGGATTACTCCTTGCTTGCTACATAGAATCCTAGTTCTATTAGGATTGCTATGTTTATGTTTTACAAGATAAACATGTGACTTGTACGTACATGTTATCTTTAGGCGTGTGTTTTACTAATTAGGAGTAGGATAAGTTTATATTTTCCTAGTAGAATTAGTATAAGTTTTTATGTTTTCATAGTTGGATTAGCCTAAGTTGTACCTATATAAAGGGACCGTTTCTTTCAATAATAGTTAGAGTGATTTTGAGTTATATACATCTTCTTGATTGTTTGCTTGCTAGCTTAACAATTGAAACCATTAATTATTCTTCAGGAGTGTTGAATACTTAGTGTTAAACATCTTAATTCAGGAGTGTTTTAAGAGTGTTTAGAGTTTTTATTCAAGTTTCAGGAGTGATCTTGAATAAAACCATATCCTTGTTCGACTTTTATCCTTGTTGTTCGAAATTCTTGGAGTCTTTTCTTCAAGATTTACATTCATACTTGATTATTAGACTTATTGGTTTAGTAATCATATCAAGTGGTATCAGTTTTCCAGAGAGGAGAGGATAGAAAGGATTCTCTTTGATCAACAAAGATCCGAGGGCTACCAATAAGGTTCGAACATTACTACTTGTCCAAGACTTGATCTTTTGCTACCAAGAACCAATCTTGACACTTCAAGATTGCTAAGACAAGGTTCAAGAAGTGGTTTTTTATCCAAGATTGCATCAAGATCCATTCTTTAAGATCAAGAAAGTAGTAGGAGACACTCGAAAGCACCTTAACCATGGCATCCGAGATGGACAAACTTGCTATGGCTATGAGTGATTTGGCTCGTTCTTAAACTGAGTCACGTACATAATTGAGTGCCTTAGCACAATCTCAAGCTGAGTCACGCAATCATATGGGAAGAATGGAGGCACGTCTAGATGCCATTGCTAGCATAATCACCAAGAAGCTAGATCCAAATAGCGCGACATACATGGGCGCCAACTCGGAGGATGAAGGTGATGAAAGTGAAGCAAGATCATCCAAGAACACCTACCAAGATGATAGGGGTTTGAAACTAGATGACTATACTGGAGAAGGCAATCCAGAAGACTTGTTGGAGTGGATTCGCCAACTAGAAAAGGTGAGTGATTATAGGGGCTTTGATGATAAAAAGAAGTTCAAAGTGGCTGCTATTAGACTCACGAAATATGCTGGAATTTGGCTTGAAGGGTTGCACGCACAAAGAGCTAAGAAAGGCAAAACCAAGATGTTTAGTTGGGAGAAATTAAAAGGGAAACTTAAAGACAAGTTCTTACCTGATGATTATGAACAAAAGCAGTTCATAAGACTCACATCAATAAGCCAAAATAATCTAAGTGTACATGAATACACCATGGAGTTTGAGAAGCTAGGCCTTATATGTGATATAGAAGAGAAGGAGATGCACAAAACAACAAGGTACATTAAAGGCTTGAATAGGAACATAGCCAAGAGAGTTGAAGTTTCTACTTACCACTCCTTTGCGGATGTGACTAAGTTAGCTAAGAAGTTTGAAGAACATGACAAGGAGGAGAAACCTAAGGGAACATACACACCTAGGTATGACTCTAATGCAAAAGGAAAGGCTACTACTTCCTACACAAAGTGGATAGAAAGTTCTAAACCTAACAATACGCCTAAAGAGGACACTACTATGGAGAAAACTAAAGTGGCTGTGCCTAAGGAGAAGTTTGAGGAGTTGAGGAAGTGCTTCAAGTGTCAAGGAAGAGGACACATAGCAAGCAACTACCCTACAAAGAAAGCTCTCACCATGAGACAATACTTAGCCTTACAAGAAGAAGAAAGTAGGTATGAGTTCAACCCTGAAGAGGAGCAAAACATGGGAGAAGATGATGAAGAAGAGGATGCTTTTGCAGAGGATGATACAAGACTTATAAGGGTGATTCGACGCACCTTACATGTGGACCATACACCTAATATGGCGCAAAGGGAGAATCTTTTCCACACTAGATGCAAGGTAGGTGAGTATACATGCAATGTGATAATAGATAGTGGTTCTTGCACTAATGTTATTGCATCTGAAGTGGTATCTAAACTCAACCTAACCACAAGAGCACACCCTAAAGCATACAAATTGAGTTGGTTGGATGATAGCACTGGTATGAGGGTGAAGAAGCAAGCCTTTATTTCATTCTCCATAGGAGGCTATAAAGATGAATTGTGGGGTGATATGTTGCCTATGAGTGCATGTCATCTTCTACTTGGGAGACTATGGCAGTTTGATAGAAAAGTCATTCATGAGGGAGATTCTAATGTGTATTCTGTGTTGGTTGGTTTAAAGAGGGTTCGACTACATCCTTTGGCTCCTAACCAAGTGGCGCCTAAACAACCACCTAAAACACCAAGTTACTTCCTAAATTCTAAGGAGTTCGAACATGAAGTGGAGGAAGAAGGTTGTGCTTATGCTTTGGTTGTGAGACAAGTAAACACAAGTGTCAAAACTCCTAACAATGACCAACTTGAAGCCTTGATGCACGAATTTGAAGATGTATTCCCTGAGGAGTTACCACAAGGACTTCCACCTTTGAGAGGGATAGAACATGCTATTGATCTTGTTCCTGACGCTCCACTACTTAACAAACCTGCTTATAGATGTGATCCACTGGCTTCTAGGGAATTGCAACGCCAAATTGAAGATCTCATTGAGAAGGGGTATGTGAAGGAAAGCAGGAGTCCATGTGCTGTGCCAGCATTGCTAGTCCCTAAAAAGGATGGAACATGGAGGATGTGCATAGATAATAGAGCAGTCAACAACATCACAGTCAAGTATGGCTTCCCTATGCCTAGATTGGAGGATATATTGGATGAATTACATGGTGCTTCAATCTTTTCTAAGATTGATCTTCGAAGTGGCTATCACCAAATGAGAATTAGGGAAGGAGATGAATGGAAAACAGCATTCAAGACAAAAATCTGATTTACTAGAAAAATATGATTTCAAAAATTTTATTTTTTAAAGGATAAAATCTAGTTTAATAAAAAAAAACGAGTTTCCATAAAAAAATTTGATTTATTATAATTATAATTTATTTTTTGAAATTTATACTTATAAAATTTTAATATAATAAAATAAATTTCATAAAATAGTTAAAAAAAATTTGGGATACTACACAATGCCTGTGGAAATTCCATTTTTAAGATAATAACAGTTATAATAAATCAAGAGAGATAAGAAGAAATTATAATAGAACCCATGATATCAAGGAATTGCAAGACACAGGCTAGAGTGATTGCAATTCATAATAAAAGGCATGATATGAAGTAATTGCATTTTATAAGCGCAAAATATGTTGATTAATTTCCAGTGCTTTAATGAGTAGAATTGAGCACTAATAAAAACAATGAACAACTGAAACTGTGATAATTTTTTAGTTTAATTTTGAATTTCACAGAGGTGAGCTTCGTACCATTAAAAAAGGCACGAATCTTATGATAATGCTCGAGATATATCACTTATTTGTCCATCAAATATCGTCGAGCTCCTCGATTATCTTTGATAACAGCGACATTGTTGAATGCCCAAAATGTCAACTCGTCACTTCTCTTTCATTTGTCAAAGCAAACAATGATAAAAAAAAGTATTGCACAATTGAGAAATTTTAAAAATATCAAAAGACAAGCAGTGAATAGTTGGCAACCTTTTAATATCATATCCAACCCACATACAAATGAACCTACATGGAAAGAAAGCAAAGATCGGTTGAGAATTAAATTAGATAAAAAAGCACAAACATCAAACAAAGAACAAAGCACAAAATGTCCAACTTTCCAACTGCTAAGAACGACCATTATTCAATTCTAAGACAAATTCAACATCCTAGGGAAGGTTCAATCCCAACTTATTGGCACGATTACATCGATCAAGTCTATTCATACCAATACACGGTCTATACGCCATGTTCAAGTCGAATTGCCTGACACCTCCTCGTTATGATCATAATCATCTCATAAGAAAATAACACTAAATCAGTGAGCATGTTTACTCAAATACTGCCATAACATTCTACTTATTAATCAAATACTTCTTTCCAAAACTGATAAACCATATTTCTTAAACAACAGATTAATATAAGACGAAATCATCTTGGTCGATAATTACTTTCATAAAGCAAAAGTATCAAAATTTGACAAATACTTCTTTCCAGAACTGATAAACCATATTTCTCAAACAACAAATTAATATAAAACGAAATCATCTTGATCGATAATTACTTTCATAAAGCAAAAGTATCAAAATTTGACCACGATAGCAAACGCAGCCTACAAATTGAAGACAATGAAAGTGATTTCATAAGCAATCATTCAATAGGTTAATCCTTAAATCTTAAATTTGACCACAAAAGTCGAATGCAGCCTACAATTTGAAGACAAAGGAGATTATTTGTTGTTAAGTTACATACCCTCAAAACTACCAACCCTATACTAGCCTGTAGTTCATAAACTACAAACTCCTTTTCCCGTGTCGCTTCTTGCACGCCCTCAGTATACATTAATTAAAAAAAGGGTAACATCACCTTGTTGTCTATCATAGGTTATTAATCAAATTTCATAGCTCAACAATCATAACTTACATTAAATTAAAGAAATTTCCTTCAATTTATCTCCCTTGTAATGTTGTATTAAATAAAACTCCAACAACTCCATTATCACAAATCCTCACACCTAAATGTGCTATATACACAAAATATGTCAAATAAGTGAAGTGATGAGTCATATTAATATAGGTATTTCATGATGCATTTAGGTTGCATTTTAGGATCATTTAGTTGCATTCTTAGTCCATAATTGCATATAGTTACTTAAGTTGAAAAGATATTACTCTTGTGTGTGTTTTCGGTGTTTTTGATAGTTTTCAGGTATTGATAACACAATTGGAGTATTATTGGACAAGCTTAAGCATGAGAAGCATCTAGGAAGGAGCTAAGTCAAATGAGAGGTCCAAAGGGCATCTTCAAGTCGGATTGCAACCCAAACATAGCGGAAACGTATTAAAAGAAGTATGGAAATTGAGTCATGTGCACTCTTTTGATCATAACTTATTATCCAGAGATCTGAATTCAGCGATTCTAGTGGGGTTGGAAACTAGACTTGAAGAGCTTTCCAACGGTATATTACACACCCCGATACGACTTCTAGTTTGGGAGATATGGTCTTTGCAAGTTGACGCTGTTTTGCGGCCCGAAAACCCGCGGCCGCGGATTATTCCGGGTTTCCTAGTCGAATAAGGCTTTATCTTTTGACGAATTAGACTCTATTTTTCTAGTTGTTTTAGGAAATAGAAAGGGATAAAGACTCAAGGAAATATTATTATTGGCGACCTTGTTTTCAATTTTGTTTTTTCCATCATTAATTCATTAAAGATTAGAACTCTTTTTCTCTCAATTATTGAAGAACCCTAGTTTTGCTTTTTCCCCAATTACATTGAATTTTCAATAGAAGCTTTGATTTTTGCAAGATTGGTTCTACAATTGGTATTATTTCTCTTCTCTTCTTATTCCTATTCAATCCTTTAGTATTAATTCATGTTTGTTTATTTAATTATGAATATGTTTTCCCCAATTATGATTGAGTAGTCTATTTATAGGGTTCAGGGGGATCCATGATCAATTAGGAAGGGATGTTTGATTAAAGTATTGATTTTTATCATTGATTAAAGTATTGATTTTTATCAATGCATGTTGATTCCTATTGAATGTTTTTATGTCTATTCAATCCAATTTGGCCAGATTTGATTGTTATAGTGTTGCAATATTAGGTTATGCGCCAAGAGGTATAAACTTGATATTAAGGCTAGTTTCGGTAGAATTGGTGTTAATAAATTGCGAGAGCCTGTTAATATCGTTCTATGCTTGATTTAGACTTGAGAGAGCGAATCAATCTGTTTAACTGCATTATTAATTGTTGATTATAGTGTTTCATCCCGAAATATTGATCATTGGTGAACCTATGCCATAGACTTTTTATTATTGATAATTCTTGATATAGTTATAGTTTAATTTAGTATAATTACTCACAAACACTCGTTCCTATACTCTAGATTTGACTGACAATTAGGAAAAGAACACTGTTTCTCTGTGGATTCGACCCTACTTCCCTGACTACTATTTGTTAGAGGACTTAGGATTACTTTTGATAAGGTGATACGACTTTAGCCTGTCATGAAGTAAGTAGTTTAGTATTTTCGCAGTTCCAAATCCTTTTTTTTTTACAGATTTAATATTCTAACTTGCACATTCTATATATCATTCAATTAGGTTAATCCTTAAACCGGAAATAAAATTTCAACATCCGGTCAATAACATCAATATATAAAATCCTAAATTCAATTATGAATCCTAAAATACTCAAGTAAAAACCGTTACATTTTGTTCTTAACTTTTACATACAATTCATCACATCATATCCTAAAAAGGAGCGATGAAATCCAAAATTAATCAAAAACTCCTGAAACGACCAAATCTAAAACAAAATCAAAAGAAATCCATTATTACGAAAGTCGCAAAAAAAGTTGTGATACATTCACTAAACGTAAATATGAATAATTCAATGAAATTAAAAATAAATAAGATGCTGGAAAAAAGAGGAGAGAGAAAAATCGTGACCTTGAAGATCAAGAGAGACATGGTGGGAGAGAAGGGGGGGTTGAATAACGTCAGATCCAAGAGAATTAGAGTGAGAAGTGGTATTTTTCTTTCAAATCTTAGGAGAAGTCTTTGAAATTCTATTATTACTCTTCTTATTCTGATGCTCTTGTTGTCGCCATTCTTATTTACTCTTGTTGTCGCCATTCTTATTCAACTTTGGTGCTTCAATTTCTCTCTCCTCTTTTTTAAAGTAATTTTGACTTGTGAATTTGTATGATTCTGGAAAAAGGCGAATTTATAGAGAAATCGTAAGTGAAAACAAAAGTTTAGAGTTGAACCCTTTTAAACAGATATATTCACTGTGCATCAAGAACTTGAAATTCAAAAGTGAAAACCCTAAAACTTGGGGAAAAAGTATGCTAGCGTTTTGAGTGGAAGTAACTGAAGTTGTGGTGAGAAACAAGAGATAGAAGAGACATATAGTGCAATATATAAAAGACATAGAAAAGGGGAGAGGAGAGAGACGCAGTGGAGAGGAAAAGAATTGTGCGGCTCATATTAGGTTAGAGATGGACGGTTGAAATTACCCTTCCTTATGAACAATGAATTTCAGCGTCTTGTGACTCAGAACACTATTAATTTCAACAGTGTTTCCAATTCTAACTTTTAAAAGGTTAATGATTTGTTATATGCTAGACCCTTTATATGATAAAAATATTGATTAGACATTGATCGAGGCCTACATGATGATGCATACATGGGCTAGACTTAACATGGGCCTATATGATGATGCAACACATGAGCTTGACTTTGACTTAAGCCTACATGATGATGCAGGCATGGGCTAGACTCTAACTTGCACCTATATGGATGCATGAAAACATTGACTATTGGACATGTTGATAATTTTCGAAATCTAGTTTTTTTTAGTTGGACCCCTTTTGGGGTTTTTCATTGAATTTTTTTTTTTATTTTCTCGAAAAGAAACTTGTTCAAGGATTAAAGTTACTGGAGAAAATATATTTTAAAAGATGTGATTAGAGATAAGATTGATGATGACAAGATTGACTTTTTTCATTGAAAGAGTTTTTTTTTTTTTTTTTTTTTTTGAAATTGGGGAGAATAATTATGAAGATAAATACCTTAGAAAGATAAATAAAGAGAGAGTAGGATAAGATAAAATTAAATAGGATGAGATAGGATGATATCAATTTTTTAAAAAATAATTTTTGAAAATAGAATAGGATGAATACCTAATATTATATCATGATCACTTATCTAGATGGATTCAAAAGATAGACTCAATCTCAGATGATATGTATGAAAATCGATAAGCTTTATCTTTGAGTTAGATAATTTTTGTTTGAAACAAGAACTAAAAGTCATCATAAAAGACGATGCATGCAACGGATAAAAAATTGGTGAACAATTGGTCATATAAAAAGCTGCTTATGACGCAACTATGCTGTGTGACACACATATTGGCTACACACTAGGCACATATGTTGCGGCTCTCACAATAATTTACATGGAGATTGGAGCGCATGCTTGGTGTGCGCCGCGAACAATGTTAGGGGTGCAGTTATGGAGTTTGGTGAATATTGGTTGTTTTTCGATTTTTTTAGGCTAATATGAAGAGAAAGCAATGTTTATCCATAAGAAACAAGCAATCAAGAATGTCAAATAGGAAAAGTGTACAAGTAGTTCCAACCTAAAGTCAAAATCTATATTTTAGAACTATAGTAAGTTTTACGTTTAGGCAAAAGGAAAAATTGACAAAGGGAGGCTCAACTATGGCCCCTTCTATATAGATCCCAACTTTTGAATACTCCACAGCGGTCCCAAATTTTGAGTACTCCATAGGGGTCCCAACTTTTATACCCATTTAACACGCCTGGTCCTTTTAGGTAATTCACTAGCTGATCCCGGTGAGTTGGAGTCACTTGAGCTAATTAGTTAAGTCATATGTCATTTTTCCCTCGCTTAATTCCCCTCAAAATAACCTGTGTGCAATTAGGGTTTTAAGCATTTTTCCCTCCCTTGTACAAAGCAAAGTTCTTCCCCTTTGAATCTTTTCCCATGACAGCACAAAGCTCAACTGGTTATGGGTCAATTAATTCAAGGGCAAGTGCAAGAAATGTCTCCCTGAAGTGCACCATGACATCCTTACAAAAATTAGGACTTGCTTAAATGGATTGAACTTTAGAAAGAGATCTTGCACTATTCAGGACCTCGTTGAAGTCACACATCATGTCCTCACAAAGCAACAATTTTTGCTCTTCCACAATGTTTCCCTATCCCTTTTCATTTTATCAATTACAGATTTGATTAAGCATAAGTTCTCCATTAGAATGAAAGCACAAATGTACATAATAACATAATATTACTAAGTTCATGCACTCAACAAAACAATCAGCATCGTGCTTGATAACTACCAACATATGAACTCCGTACGTAGCTACTCCTATTTGCAAACCACTAATACAGTATAACTATTTTTAAACCAACACTGCTTCATAAACTAATTATCAAATACATAATACTTATGAGTCCGACTGCTGTATCATTTTCAGCTTTGACCTCGACCATCTCATCAAGTCCCCAAACTTCCACAAACAGTCCACAACTCCAAAATACTAGTCCATGCGTAGCACATATTTGATGAATTCAAAATTATACCCAAGTTTATTTTTTATTTCTACAACCACAAAATGCATAACACTTACCAACTTTTCTAAGGAAACTTGATAAAGGTCTGCAGCTGCGTTTGTTTACATGGAGTCTATAACCATCACTTCTTCTATATTGATCGAGAATGTGACACACCACTAATGACCTTCTTCAATGACAGGGATAAATACTTGAATTTCACATAAGTTAGAGGACTTACAACGACTATATGAACATCTCCATGTAATTCACAAATAAAGAGTAATGACATATAACATACGACGTTAATTCTCTCACATGAAGGAACTTTCAAGTTCTTTATACACGACTGGATTATCCGATCCACACTTTCCCACTTGTCTCCATCTACCTGGAGCACTCTTAGCTACATGTGATAAGCGCATATATTTCTATGTTTGTGGTCCCTAAAATTAGTCTTGTGGTTGTTTTTGTATATAATTCTTGTTGACTTTTTCTATTGGTTGTGGTTATTTATATCCATATTATATTTTTATTGAATAATTAGCCTAAATAGTGCATTATTCTTGTTTTTAGGTATCATTTGAGGAAAATATATAAGAAAGAAAAGAAAGAAGGAAGTGAAAGCATGCCTATCACGTGGATTTGAGAGTCCCACCATCTTCTTCCTTGCAAATACAATAAAGCCCCTTTTTCTCTTCTATTTCTTCTATACATCAACAAAAACACATTACATAGGACAAAAATCTTATTTCTTGTTGAAACCGCACAAAATACTTAGAGGAACAAACTACGATATGCAAATTTCAAGATTTGGTTTTATCAGCAAGGGGATTAATCTCCTTATTTCTACGTTTCCAAAGGTAAAAATCAGTGTAAATTATCTTTTGAGAGTAATCTTTTCGCCACACAACAAACCACACAAATCCAGTCCGTGAGTTCAGATTTGAATGCAAGGTTTTTATCTGACTTGAATTAGTGCAATTGGATAAGAGAATACAACCATTGGAGGCAATCTTAGTCTCGATTCCAAGGTAGAGCAAGAAGACGGCGAGTCACGGTGTCAAAGCCGGGTATCGTTCGGTTGATCTTAAGTGCAAGAATTTATAAGTTCTTCTGCTTACTCCACTATTGAAATTCTTTCCTTTTAATTACTTAGTTTTCATATCTAATTACTTTTATTGAGTTCCTAGTATAATACTTCGTTTTGAGTTTTCTTTAATCTACTAGAAGTATTCTTCATTTAATTAGTATTTGGGATTGCTTAATATTTAATGTTAAATTCACTATTATATGTTTTGTCATTATCTTTCATAGTATAATTGTGAGTGATTGCTAATTATATGATTTGACTTATTTTAGATCATATAGTAAGTAGGCCCTAATTTTTATTGAATATGCGATTATGGTTATTGTATAAATTAAAGATTGGTTTCAATCTAATTAGTCTAAATATTTATGTGGATAGATTAATTAGGACTAACAATGTCTCCTAGTTTATAATGCTACCAATTCTAAATTATAACAAGTTGCGATCATATTTGTTAAAGTTAGATTGGTTTAGAGTCAATTTAGGTTTAGTACAAGATTGGTTTCAAGTAAGGGAAAATCGGGAGTCTTTATTACTAAAGTCACTACAATTAGTCTATTAATTATCGTTGGTTAGATATTCAAGGTTAATCAAATATTATGACTAACCGCTTAATTTAAGTAATAGTCATGGAATTGAGTTGGTTTGGTTATGTGTCACATGTGTAACTAGTAGATTAGTTTTGCATTTACTTAGTTCTACTAGTTAGTATTATCTTCAACCCCCCAATATATGTAAATAATGTATATAATTGTGTAGTCTAACTTATTATGTGATTAATATTTTTTTTTTAGTTAAACTTCGAGTTTAGGAAATCTAATAGTCTATCTGTGGGATCGACCCTTTCTTATCCCTTTTTACTTGTTAATATTTTTGAGGTCTAAGAATAGGTTTTAATTTTATACAGTAAATGACACGTATCAACTTAGAAATAAAATTTTGAATTAACCAGTTACACAATTACTTCCATCTTTGTATTTGTATTAACCGTTCATGTGAACTTCGCTACCATAGTACATGACTATGAGTAACCGCGAATTTTGGATCCAACATCAACCTCCTACTCCTCGTCCCAAATCGCCTCACCCACACTTTCACATACAACGCACACTAGCGCAACATTAACACACTGATTGTTACTACTCAAATTAATGTATTCAGTACTTAGTGTAATACTTACATTGTCATCTAATTAGTTATGGGCATGTGACAATTATCTACAACAAGTCAATGTGGCATAGTTCCTATCAATCTGAATTATGATTGGATTTCCCCTTCCAAAATGAACATTAATCAATAATACATTTTACATATACTTCTCATATATTTTACACTACAACTTACTTGCATTTGAATCTAAGTTCAAAAACTTTGTCCTTGTACGTCGCCTTAGGACGCCATGTTTACTCGTAGTCCTCCCTAAAAACTTCTGAGGTGTTCGTCTTGCTTTGTCTACGGCTTCGTTCTCCCTTCATTTCCAAGACTACTTGTCGATCATCGCCACTCGTCTTACCTCCTCCATTAAATGAGGACCTTGTTTCATCTTCTTCTTCACCATCTTTAAATTTGTCTTCCTCCTCCCTCTCCAACAATTTTCGTCAATTATACTTAGACCCCTCAATACCGTGAACCCTACTACGGGTTCCTCCTCTTATAACCGATCAAGAATTACAATTAGCCACAACCTTATCTAGTTCCGCTTCCATAGATACTGTCAAAATACAACAATCACATTTATTGTATACCAGTTAAATACAATAATCATATTAGATTATGTTCCATGGTAAAAAGGATGATTACTACACGCGTCCAATGACTCTTCAAATGTATCAACATTTTATTGCAAATTCACATAGTGATGTAAACTCCATCGATTCGTTTTGCTGATCTTTAGGTACCTCCGCTTCCGATACTTGGTCGCTCCTAAATGATGTTGGGGAAAGTGTACACGTACCACCATCCTTCTACATTTCCTCCGCCTCCTAATGTAACACCCCGATAATTCTCTCTTTCTGGAAAATAATTTTATAACAAATCTAGAGAATTACCCAGGCATTATCGCCCGTGATAACGTTTCGGCTTACTCAGAATTTTGCAGCGGAAAAACAATCTACTAAATAAAACCAACTTTATTAACTTATGAAATAAATGACAACTGTTTTGAAACTAAAGCACACCAACTAAAAACCTCAAACTTAAGTAAAGATGTCCCTACGAAAACAACTTAACTATACTAAGTATAAGCCTCTCCATTCCAGATTCCCAATGCAATGCATCTGCAAACCTGTAATGTCAATGCAATACTGACTCTGCTCACCAGAAGGATCATCACAGGATCAATAGGCAAAGCCATGATCACACACACAAACAAGCACGTAGTCAGCAAAGCTGAGTACTACATATCAGACACAAATAATCCTAAGCATGATACTACAAACATAACTTGAGGAATAAATAATAACATAATAAATAATACTCTACAGACAACTTTTACTGAACTACACTTGACCCAACTTTTATTATTCTTTAATGGAATAGTTATTGGAGAGTTGACCAACCAAAAATAGGAAATACGGTCATGACTCCGTAAACCAGAATGACCTACGATATCGAGGAACCTTTGAACTAAAGAGGAATGGTGATCAATCCAACCCTCGAAAATACATATCACGGCGGACTATGTATCCCAACCCTTAGTGTCCAACTCTAGACGTGCACCAGTCTAAAGTCTATAACTTATTCTCGTTTCACTTTACGTTAAATATATTTTATTACTTGTGTTGACACCACAACAACCAAATAACACACAATTCAAAATCACATAATCAGAACAACATTCTTTTTATCTTTGGATTAACAAGTGTTCACAACTTATCAATCAAGACTCCTTTTATTTCTTTTATCCTTTGTTGAACCTAGCCAACAAAACTCCGTACCTTTACATAGGTATAATCCATACTTACCAAATAAGATCCACGGTTCTTATAAGATAAATTAATAATCTCCAAGAAATCTATGTAACACATGATTCCAACTTACTTAAATTAATCCACTTACGAATTAATACCAAAACTGAACTTATTTCTTGCATCAAACTTCCATACAAACAAGTCATACTCATACATATTCTCAGTTTACATGTAGCACACAGGCAAGTAACATGTAAAGCAATTATAGTAAATCATATACATGAACAACAAGGTCCTATACATGATACTAATAAATAAAAACATCCCTAAGGCATGTTTCTAAACCATATAGCACGTAGACTATGTACGTACCTTGTTAAACGCAACGGTAGGCCACTTTTATGCTCTAAAAGTCCCCTACTATGAATTCTCCGCCTAAAGCAATCAAATAATCAAGTAAATACTTGAACTAAAAAAAAACACAGCAACTTTAAAAACGTCCCAAACCCTTTAAACGTCTTTAAAAATCGTTTTTTAATAATCTCTCGTTATTTTTAATCCCTAGTATAGTACAACTATTCTAGTGATTAAAAATCATTAAAAACCTTAAAATACTAACTTTCTGAATTTCCAGCATTTATAAAATTTTCTAAACCTTCTGAAAATATTTTAAATGCATATAAAAATCGTATTCCAATCAAAATTCATATTCATACTTTAAATATACGTTTCTAGTGATTTAAAACCCTAAAAACCATATCTTTCATGATTAAAAACTAAAAATAATAAATCTGAAATTTACTTTTATACATATGAAACCGAATAATATTCTTCATAATAAATAATAAATTAAATCATAAACATGTAAATAGTAATAAGATAACAATAAAAATTAGGACTTTAATGGAATCTTAAGGAGAAGTAAAGAAAAACAACCGAAATAGGAGGAAGGAGAGTGCCGGCGGCTGTGACAGCAGCAAGGAGGTGGCGGCAGCAGCTTTCTTGGTTCAATAAGGTTTGTGACGTTTCTTGTTCAACAAGAAACGTTACTTAGCGAAGAAGAAACATTTTTGAGAGGAAAATATGAAACTCACGCTCAAGAGGAAGAGGAGAGAGAAAATGTCGAGTCGTGCAAGGGAGGAGAGAGAAAATAGAGTGTAGGGCAAAATATTTGGGTTTTTAGGATATTTAAATAGGCTAATCCTTTTGGGCTTAGGAAAAGAATTTCAATAATTAAAACTTTGATGACTAACAAGATGGGCTTATTAGGACTTTAGTCATCAAATTATCCTTTCCCTTTTTATTACTTTTGGGCTTTCGATTCCATTAAGTTTTCTTTTCAAATATGCTTTTAATAATTAAACTCTTATTTAAAACACGCTTAATTAAAATATTACAAATTTTATTAAGCTAAGAAAAATATTTTTAGTTGACTTTTAAAATAGTCAACCCTTTTTAAAAGTCAAATCATTTTCCAAACTCATTTGGATTTAAATATACTACATAAATACTTAAATATATTTATGAAAATCCTTTAAAAATGTGGGGGATTACAGTCTACCCCCCTTAAAAGAAGTTTCGTCCCGAAACTTAACACAAAACCCTCGTACTTTCGAAAGTTTGAACTCATCATTTCGAAAACCTTTGAAGAAGGTAGTGCCTCTCGTGCACTTTCCCATTTTTAAAACACTTGTGTTACTTATGAACACTTTTCTTATGCGGAGACTCTACTTCTTTTGCACTAACATGTGCAAATTGCCCAACATAGGCATACATATACATGAAAATCTCATAAAAATAGACAAAAAGCGCGAAATTTATCGCATTCTACCCCCCTTAAAGAAAACGAGTTACGCCCTCGTAACTCACCTCAAGGAATAGGTCTGGATACTTTTTCTTCATATCCTCTTCGGCTTCCCACGTTGCCTCTTCTGACTCGTGGTTAGACCAAAGAACTTTGACAATATGAACATCCTTGTTACGCGTACTACGCACTTTCCTGTCGAGAATCTTGACAGGTCTTTCCTCATAAGTGAGGCTACTATCTATCTGAACTCGTTCAGGCTCTAACACATGGCGCTCATCAGGGATATAGCGCTTCAAGTTGGGATATATGAAACACATCATGCATCTTTTCAAACTCCATTGGCAATGCCAATCTATAAGCTACTTTCCCAATGCGCTCCAAAATCTCATATGGGCCTACATATTTAGCACTCAGCTTGCCCTTTTTCCCAAATCTCATAACGCCTTTGGTGGGTGATACTTTCAGGAATACTTTATCACCTACAGCGAACTCATCTTCGCGCCGTTTTAAGTCTGCATAACTCTTCTGCCTATCTTGCGCAGCTTGAATTCGAGCCTGAATCAATCTAACGTTCTTGACGGTCTCCTCAATGAATTCGTCCCCAAAACTATATTCTCACTTAGTCATTCCAGCAAATGGGACTTCTACACTTCCGTCCATATAACGCCTCAAAAGGTGCCATCTTATACTCGCATGGTAACTATTTTGTAAGGAAACTCAATCAAATCTAATTGGTCCTCCCAACTTCCTTGAAAATCTATAGCACAAGCTCGCAACATTCCTCCATAGTTTGGTTAGTCCTCTCAGTCTGACCATCGGTCGCAGGGTGAAAGGCGGTACTCATCTTTAATGTTGTCCCAAGGTTTGATTGACCTTTTTCCAAAACTTGATAGAAATCTAGAGTCACGATCCGAAATAATGTCCTTTGGAACTCCGTGCAACCTCACTACATGCTTGATATAGGTTGTAGCGAGTTGCTTCTTCTTCCATGTCTCCTTAATAGGTATGAAAACAGCGGACTTGGTCAGTCTATCCACTATAACCCAAATGGTATCATTTCCACTCCTCGACTTGGGTAAGGCAGTCACAAAGTCCATAGAAATCGAATCCCACTTCCATCCAGGAACCTCTAGTGGTTGGACTTTCCCCATGGGCCTCTTATGGTCTATCTTCACTTTCTGACAGGTTAGACACTTAGACACATACTCAGCTACTTCTCGCTTCATGTTCGGCCACCAATAGATCACCTTAAGGTCCTTATACAGCTTGTCACCCCCAGGGTGCACAGAATACGGAGTATTATGCCCCTCATCCATAAGACGTCTCTTTAGGTCGTTGCACTTCTGTGGTACACACCACCTTCCTTTAAACCTTAGACTCCCATCATCATGAATCTTGAAGTCTACTTCCTTACCTTGCTTCATTTTCTCTTTATCTTATCTAGATGCTCATCCCCACTTGACCCTCAATGATCTCATCGAAAACTGACACTCCCAAAGAAAGATTACTAGTCTAGCCTCACTTTCCCCAGGATTTAAAATTTCTAGGTTCAACCTTTGCATATCTCTACACAACTCCTCAGGGACTATCAAAGCACTCAAGCTATGACTCGATTTTGACTCAAGGCGTCAGCAACCACATTGCTTTCCCCTCATGATACTGGATATCTAGATCATAATCCTTAATCAACTCTAGCCATCTTCTTTGCCTCATATTCAAGTCTTTTTGGGTAAATATGTACTTCAAGCTCTTATGGTCTGTAAATATCTTGCAAGTTGCTCCATAAAGATAATGTCTCCAAATCTTCAATGCAAACACTATGGCAGCTAACTCTAGATCATGGGTAGGGTAATTAGCCTCATAAGGTTTCAATTGACGCGACGCATAAGCTATTACCTTACCATTCTGTTGCAACACACAACCCAAACCATTCTTTGAAGCATCACTATAGACCTCAAATCCCTCATTCCCATCAGGTAGGGTTAAGACAGGTGCAGTGGTTAAACGATCCTTCAAGATCTGAAAGCTTCCTCACACTTCTCATTCCACTCAAACTTGGACTCCTTTTTCATTAAATTAGTCATAGGTCTTGCTATCTTGAGAAATCCTCACAAATCTCCTATAATAGCCAGCTAAACCCAAGAAACTTCTAATGTCAGTCACACTCTTTGGAGTTGGCCACTCACTCACAGCTTGAATCTTAGCAGGATCTACGAGACTCCTTCCTTAGACACAAAATGACCCAAAATGCCACTTTCTCCAGACGAAACTCACACTTAGAGAACTTGGCATATAGTTGGTTCTTCTCAAGGTTTCCAAAATAATCCTCAAATGTTCATCATGCTCGGTTTCATTCCTCGAATATATCAAAATGTCATCAATGAAAACCACTACGAACTTATCTAAAAACTCATGAAAGATTCTATTCATCAAGTCCATAAATATAGCAGGAGCATTGTAACCCAAATGGCATTACAGTGAACTCGTATGACCATAACGCGTTCTAAAGGCAGTCTTAGTTAGTACATCCTTATCTGCTACCCTCAATTGATGATATCCTGAACGTAAGTCAATCTTCGAGAACACACTCGCTCCATTCAGTTGATCGAATAGGTCATCTATTCTAGGCAAAGGGTACTTGTTCTTGATGGTAACATTGTTCAACTCCCTATAGTCGATACATAACCTCATACTCCCATCCTTTTTCTTCACGAACAAAACAGGAGCTCCCCAAGGCGATGCACTAGGTCTGATATAACCCTTATCCAAAAGTTCTTGAATTGCGTCTTTAACTCACTCATCTCAGGAGGTGCCATTCTATAAGGTGCCTTAGATATAGGTGCAGTTCCAGGAACTAAGTCTATGGTAAACTCAACAGCTCTTGCAGGCGGCATACCTGAAATTTCACTCGGAAATACGTCCATAAACTCATTCACTATTGGAACATCCTCAAGTTTTAACTCGCTTCTTACTCACATCTTGCACGCTACAGAAAAACAGCTCACACCCCTTTCTCATCAACTTCTGCACTTGCAGAGCAGAGATCACTCCAAAGTTCTTAGGTTTCCCAAATCGTCTATATGAGGTCAATTTTCCCGAAGGGTTTCTCAACACTACTTTTGAATTTCACAATCGATGTTAGCCTTGTAAAGTCATAACCAATTCATCCCAAGAATCACATCTAAATCTCCTAAGTTGAATTCTATTAAGTCAGATGGAAATACAAAGTCTCCTATCTTCAAAGGCAGGTTTTTAAACAACTTGGCACACCTTATGATTTCTCCAATACGTATGCTAATAGGCAAATCAAACACTTCAAAATCTACTAAACCCAATTGAATTTCCTCAATCAAAGCTTGCTCAAATCATTGAGCCTTTAACTTCCCAGTGGCTATTACCTCAAATGCAAACCTAGCTATGAACTTTCTATGATACTCAGAGATGATCATGCTCTCCATCCTAAGATTGATAAACTCTTAGGCTTTAGTTTCCTCATAAAAGCAGGGTAAAATTTTTCTCTTAAGGGAGCAATAAAGGATTCCCAAATAAACTCTTTCATAATACTGAGTCTAGTCTCATTCTCTTTCTACTATAAGTCAGTCTCATCTTTCAAATAGAGTATAACTTGACCTACTTTAATACTCTCAGGACAGTTCGCGGCCCTAAAAATCTTTTCAAACGCCCTAATTCGACTCTCTAAGAGGATAGGGTCAGCTTACCCCTTAAGGTACGACAGTTTATTCTTAGCTAGTCTCTCCAACATGTCCCAGCAGAATCGGGACACTCAACTTTTTCGAGTCAAATTCTTTGCCAACAGGCGAATAGCAGAAGCTAAGGCATCATTATTGATTGACACTCTACTACGCGACTGAAATCTAACGTAACTCTACTTTGGGTTCCAGCATAACTTACATGTCCATCTAATAAGGCAACACTTGATTTGATCATTAAAGATCGCATCAACATACAATTCCACTAAGTTTCAACAAGAAGTGTTCTGTAATAATCACGTAATCATCCATGTAAAATATATTCACATCAACGTGCAAGTAGAAACAAGCAAGCAAGAATATAATCACATGATCAAAAGAATAATAAAAAAAAAAATATTCCCATCACGTGCCCAGAATAAATTCTTACTCACTCATATAAAGAAATAATAACTTCTATTCCTCAATCGATAATAAGAATATTTTCCCAATCCAAAATAACCAACTTATTCCTCAATAATATAAAGAATACTCAATAAGGAAATTTAAACCATTATAGCTTGACTACTTTCCAACAACTAATCTTAAAGCATAAATAAATACTCTATAGAGTTACATTATCATTCATATCCTTATTTCCTTTATACGGAGTAAACAATTCATCTCCAAAGTCTCCAAAGTCTTAACTATAATAATAGTAGTAACAATAATAACTTGAGTTCCTAGATCTAGTAGATCTTCAAATACTTTTGGATTGATGTCCATTTCATCCATCTCTAAAACACTCACATCGTTCAGATAAAGTCTCCAAGTAACATTGTAGATGTCCTTTCAAGTTTGCACTCTAGTACAATCAAACTTTTGAATTACTTCATATATCGCTAACAGAGATACCTACTTTTAACACATAATGCTTAATGCTTTCTAAGCTAGTGTAATTATAACCTCCAGGCTCATGACATCGAACATTCTCATCATCACTCAATATAATTGGGTTATGATGGCTTCCTACTCTATTAACTTGCCTGGCAATTTTATTAACTAGCCTGGCAGATATGGTTAGGGAGCTACAACAAATAAACCTATAATGGTTTAGCACTCTCTCTAACGTGTTCCCACAAATAACAAGAGGTAAACAAAAACAAGGCATGTAAATATATACTTCGCAGGCAAGAATTATAAACAGTTAGCACGGAAGAAAAAAAAAATATTTATGCATCGATAGCAGGGAAGTATAATAATAATGCACTTATTTGCAGGGAAGAAAATAATAATGATGCTGAACTAACTTTCTAATGCAAACATATAATGTTTCTATCTTATATGCCCTTCTTATACTACCCATTCTCACAATGCAATACTATAAACCTTAAAGGCATGAAAAATAATGCAGACACTTTTATAAATAATATTACTTAAGTGCCCAAACATAAATTTTCGAATAAAAAAAAAATTTCGGACCACATGATCACTCGAAATTTTTTATTTTTTTTCGGACTAAGCACTTTTCGAAAAAAAAAAAAAAATTCTTTTTTTTTCGTCGAGAACTCAAAAAAAATTTCGAACCCCTAATTTTTCCAAAAAAATTTCGGTGTTTATAAAAAAAATTTCGAAATAAAACGTAGGAGCAATACTAAGGTTTCCTCCAAATAACCAATAAGCTAGGTAACTTAATAAGCTAAAGTCACTTAATACGCTAAGTTAGTTAGGCGCTATAAGTCTTAAACTAACCTAAAGCTCTGATACCACTTTATAACACCCCGATAATTTTCTCTTTCTGAAAAATACTTTTATAACAAATCTAGAGAATTACACAGGCATTATCGCCCGTGTGATAACGTTTCGGCTTACTCAGAATTTTGCAGCGGAAAACATTTACTAAAAAAACCAACTTTATTAAACTTATGAAATAAATGACAACTGTTTGAAACTAAACACACCAACTAAAAACCTCAAACTTAAGTAAAGATGTCCTACGAAAACAACTTAACTATCAAGTATAAGCCTCTCCATTCCAGATTCCCAATGATGCATCTGCAACCTGTAATGTCAATGCTATTGACTCTGCTCCCGAAGGATCATCACAGGATCAATAGGCAAAGCCATGATCACACAAAACAAAGCACGTAATCAGCAAAGCTGAGTACTACATATCAGACACAAATAATCCTAAGCATGATACTACAAACATAACTTGTAGGAATAAATAATAACATAATAAATAATATCTACAGACAACTTTACTGAACTACACTTGACCCAACTTTTTATTACTTTAATGGAATAGTTATTGGACGAGTTGACCAACCAAAAATAGGAAATACGGTCATGACTCCGTAAACCAGAATGACCTACGATATCGAGGAACCTTTGAACTAAAGAGGAATGGTGATCAATCCAACCCTCGAAAATACATATCACGGCGGACTATGTACCCAACCCTTAGTGTCCAACTCTAGACGTGCACCAGTCTAAAGTCTATAACTTATTCTCGTTTCACTTTACGTTAAATATATTTTATTACTTGTGTTGACACCACAACAACCAAATAACACACAATTCAAAATCACATAATCAAACAACATTCTTTTTATCTTTGATTAACAAGTGTTCACAACTTATCAATCAAGACTCCTTTTATTTCTTTTTATCCTTTGTTGAACCTAGCCAACAAATCCGTACCTTTAATAGGTATAATCCATACTTACCAAATAAGATCCACGGTTCTTATAAGATAAATAATAATCTCCAAGAAATCTATGTAACACATGATTCCAACTTACTTAAATTAATCCACTTACGAATTAATACCAAAACTGAACTTATTTGCTTGCATCAAACTTCCATACAAACAAGTCATACTCACATATTCTCAGTTTACATGTAGCACACAGGCAAGTAACATGTAAAGCAATTATAGTAAATCATATACATGAACAACAAGGTCCTATACATGATACTAATAAATAAAAACATCCCTAAGGCATGTTTCTAAACCATATAGCACGTAGACTATGTACGTACCTTGTGATAAACGCAACGGTAGGCCACTTTTATGCTCTAAAAGTCCCCTACATGAATTCTCCGCCTAGAACAATAAATAATCAAGTAAATACTTGAACTAAAAAAAATACAGCAACTTTAAAAACGTCCCAAACCCTTTTAAACGTCTTTAAAAATCGTTTTTAAATTTAAACTCTCGTTATTTTTAATCCCTAGTATAGTACAACTATTCTAGTGATTAAAAATCATTAAAAACCTTAAAATACTAACTTTCTGAATTTCCAGCATTATAAAATTTTCTAAACCTTCTGAAAATATTTTAAATGCATATAAAAATCGTATTCCAATCAAAATTCATATTCATACTTTAAATATACGTTTCTAGTGATTTAAAACCCTAAAAACCATATCTTTCATGATTAAAACTAAAATAATAAATCTGAAATTTTTCTTTTATACATATGAAAACCGAAAATATATTCTTCATAATAAATGATAACTTAAATCATAAACATGTCAATAATAATAAAATAACAATAAAAATTAGGGCTTTAATGGAATCTTAAAGGAGAAGTAAAGAAAAACATCCGAAATTGGAGGAAGGAGAGGCCGGCGGCTGTGACAGCAGCAAGGAGGGGGCGCACAGTTTCTTGGTTCAAAAGATTTTGTGACGTTTCTTGTTCAACAAGAAACGTTACTTAGCGAAGAAGAAACGATTTTGAGAGGAAAATATGAAACTCACGCTCAAGAGGAAGAGAGAGAGAGAAAATGTCGAGTGAGAGAGAGAATTGGAATACGTGCAAGGGAGGAGAGAGAAAATAAGTGTAGGGCAAAATATTTGGGTTTTTAGGATATTTAAATAGGCTAATCCTTTGGGCTTAGGAAAAGAATTTCAATAATTAAAACTTTGATGACTAACAAGATGGGCTTATTAGGACTTTAGTCATCAAATTATCCTTTCCCTTTTTATTACTTTTGGGCTTTCGATTCCATTAAGTTTTCTTTTCAAATATGCTTTTAATAATTAAACTCTTATTTAAAACAGCTTAATTAAAATATTACAAATTTTATTAAGCTAAGAAAAATATTTTTAGTTGACTTTTAAAATAGTCAACCCTTTTTAAAAGTCAAATCATTTTCCAAACTCATTTGGATTTAAATATAACTACATAAATACCTTAATATATTTATAAAATCCTTTAAAAATGTGGGGGATTACACCTAAGCACTCCTAGGTGATGCTGGTGTGGATGTACACATACCTCCATCCTTATGGATTTCCTTCATCTCCAGTAGTTGACTAGTCCTAACTGATGATTGTGGTGATGTACCTGTACCACTATCCCTCTGTATTTCCTCTGCCTCCTAGGCACTCCTAGGTGATGATCGTGTGGATGTACAACTACCTTCATCCTTCTGCATTTCCTTCGCCTCAAGTTTCTGGGCAGTCCTAAATGATGATGGTGGTTATGGCTATGTTTAGTTCACCTGAAATTTTCTGATCTAGACTGATCTGATTTGATCTGAACTGATCTGATCTGATCTAATTTGAATTGATTTACAAGATCTTATATATCTTTTATAAAATATATTATTACTTTGTAATTCATTATTATGCAATACATTATAAGATCTTATCTATAGTGTCACTATTATTATCATTTTATTTCTATCACAACTTTTACACAACTTTTATTAATAATATTAACAATAATTATTATTATAATAACAACAACAATAATTATAATCATAATAATAATTATTACTAAAAATAATTATACAACCCAAGTCATTAATTTATAAGAGCACTTATAAAATGTTTCGCACTTTCCCTTAAAAAAAAACGTTTCACACTTATGAAGTCGACAAACTCAACTCTTTGTTTTCATATAAAATAAAATAATATATACAAACAACTATGACTTGCACAAGAAAGAAATGGATAGTTTGCAACTTCAAATAGCTAGAGAGATTTGGAATTCGGTAGGAAGACGTATACCGGATCTAAATTTCTAATTTGTATCTCGCACTTAGCTTATTTTGAAATGTAATCTGAACTTAGTAGTTTCATTGTCATGAATTTGAGCTATCATATTATATATATTTCTTATCTTTGCGCCAATCTTATGTTCTTAACACGTGGCTTTTTTTAATTTTCTATTATTTCATAACAACAAAATAACTTAAAATAATGATAACAATGACATTTATAATGATAACAACGAGATTAATAATAATTACCAATATTAATAATTATTATGTACAACAACAACAAAAACAATCCTTTTGAACAAATGTACTAGTAAATAATAGTATTAATAGTAATAATGAGTTTATAAATATAAGCATGATCTGAACTTATCTGATTTGATCTGATCTGATATGATCTGATCAGCTCTGAAATAAGCAAAAATAAGGTGAACTGAACATAGCCTATATACCCATATCGCCATCATCATGCATTTCCTCTGCCTCCGGTACTTGGTCAGTCCTAAATGATGATGGTGGTGATGCACACGTACCTCCATTATTTCGCATTTCCTACGTCTCTATTACTTGCCTATTCTCAAAATTTGTTGGGGATCTACATGTTCTATTCTCCATTTCCTCCCTTCCATTACTACTACCTTGTTCTACTTCCTTATGCGACTTATACTAATGAGAATTTAATTTAGACATTCCTTGAAGCTCCGGTTTCTTTTTCTTTTTGTTCCACAATTAGATAGCCATCTGCTCCACTTCATAGGATTTAGACATCTTGTCATTCGCTTCCAAAGG